>NC_042961.1:27465810-27765810 GCF_901001165.1 Salmo trutta | reverse complement strand
ATAATCTATAGTCACATTAACTCTACATACATGTACATATTACGTCAGCTACCTCTACTAACCGGTGCCACCGCACATTGACTCTGTACAGGTACCCTCTGTATATAGCCTCACTGTTATTTTACTGCTGCTGTTTAATTATTTGTTACTTTTTTTTCTATTTTTTACTTAACACATTTATTTTTCTTAACTTCTTAAAGCATTGTTGGTTAAGGTCTTGTAAGTAAGCATTTCACTGTAAGGCCTGTTCTATTTGGCGCATGTGACAAATACAATTTGATTTAAAGATATGTGAATTGTTTTGCTCTCAAGAAAAGGGCGCCATTGAAAGGAGTGATTACTGGGGTAGCGGTAAATGTGAAAGTTGACTGAATGGGAAGATTCCCGGGGTTTGTGATTCTCATCGTTTGGCGCAACTCAGACAGGGTGGTGTTAGAAACAGAAAAGTCGTTGCCTGTTCTTTTGAGTTTTGATGTTGAGTCTTTGCCCGACAAAGTGATGTTAGGATATATAAGTTATACCTTGTTTTTACAGGTGTCAAGCCTATGGGCATGTGGCAGCAGTGTGGTTCCAAGGTGTGAGAATTGTGCAGAAGGGCACGAAACAAAGGAATGTGTAGCATTTTGGAAAGTAGTGGTACGTGTTAATTGTAGGGGTGCCCATGGAGCTGGGGATCAGAAATGTCCAGTGCGAGAGAGGCAGGTTGAGGTTTCCAGGGTCAGAGTAGTGCAGAAGTTGTCAAATGCTGAGGCAGTGAAGAAAGATGGGTCAAGGGATCCCAAGGGGAGTAATAGATCTGTACCAGTACAGAGGGAAAGGGGGATACCTAGTCAGTTGTACAACTGAATGACTTCAACTGAAATGTGTCTTCAGCATTTAACCCAACTCCTCTGAATCAGAGTAGTGCAGGGGCTGCCTTAATCAACATCCACGTCTTTAGCACCCGGGGAACATTGGGTTAACTGCCTTGCTCATGGCCAGAACAACAGATTTTTACCTTGAAGCTCAGGGACTCAATCCAGCAACCTTTCAGTTACTGGCCCAACACTCTAACCACTAGACTATAAGCCAACAGGTGCTATATGCTTCAGTAAGATTGGATTGTTTGCATTTTATAGCAATGATTATCAACTGTGCTGCATGGATGGAATGTAAGTCGCAGAACATTTTGGTTGTGGCGGCAGCTGCAGAGGTATTTGGGTGTGGTGGTGGTGTCCCGTCCTTTCAGGCTGTTGGCATGAAGTAGGACTAGATAGATTTAAATAGTGGAGCAGGGTAGTGGGTTTTTAGTGAGTGTAGGGTTAGATGGTAGTGTATTTGTTGATTTATTTTAATTGTAAAACTTTTTTTAAAGCAAAGTATAAGGAAGTTATATTCCAGTCTGGTAGGTGGCAGTAATGCAACATTTATTGAATGCCAGCCACCGTTCAACCTAATCAAAGAAGAAGAAGAAGAAGAAGAAGAAGAAGCAGCAGCTCTCATGGCAGGGGCGTGTTTGCCATGTTCATGACAGCCTGCGAGCTGAGCAGATTGCCAAGCGTGATCAAGAAAATCAAGACATTTGCAGAAACTGGCGAACAAACCACAGCATACTATTTCTCTGCAATATGTTTATTTTTTTAAATATATATATATTCAAAAAGCTAATTTTACAAGGGATTACAAATGTGTTTTACCTAGCTACATAAGTTAACTGCCATTACGCAGCCTACCTGCGCAAACCATTTGTATGACGCCCTAAAGCAACGTCATAATACAAGATGGCAGCCACCGTTGGGAGACTGCTAAAGACCTCTGTAAGTTCATTTAGAAATATATGTTTATGTTACCAGTAGTAAATGCAAACTGTATAATGGCAATTTATAATTTCGTTGAGCTATATAAATTGGCAATGCGAATTGTAAGAAGAGTTGCAATGTGCCGCATCTGAGAGCTTGACCGCAACGTCACCGTGACTGCGTGACCGTCTTCAGAACAGATCCCGCTGCTCAAAGGCTTAGCAGCTAATGCCAAATTAAGTAAAAACTCTAAATATACAATCATTTGTTATACTAAGTGTCTAATGCTCTTCAGTGCCAATAACAGTTGTCACGATGTGCAATCTATCTCTTTTGCCCTCTTTAACGTCAGTGTTAATTTTGGCACTCTTTTAAAACAAATGTTATTTAGTCTAGTCTTATTCGATTTTACCAATATATATATATATATATATATCATTAAGTCTTAGGGCCATTTTTTGTCATTTGAATAATGATTTAATCTAGGTATTTTCAAAATCACAAACAGTGGGCCATTTTAGTCAACTAAATGCCATTTAATATTTGTCACATTTTCACATCACATTTGTATTGCCTCGTTAACCTATAGTAAACACACAGTGCCTTCAGAAAGTATTCACATCCCTTCACTTTTTCCACATTTTGTTGTGTTATAGCCTGAATTTAAAATGGATTAAATTCAGAATTTTTTTGTCACTGCCCTTCACACAATACCCCATAATGTCAATGTGGAATTATGTTTATTACATTTACAAATGAATAAAAATGAATCTTAAATGTCTTAAGTCAATAAGTATTCAACTAATTTGTTATGGCAAGCCTTCATAAATTCAGGAGTAAACATTTGCTTAACAAGTCACATATTAAGTTGCATGGACTCACTCTGTGTGCAATAATAGTGTTTAACATGATTTTTTAATGACTACCTAATCTCTGTACCCCACACATACAATTATCTGTAAGGTCCCTCAGTCGAGCAGTGAATTTCAAACCCATATTCAACCACAAAGACAAGGGAGGTTTTCCAATGCCTCGCAATGAAGGGCACCTATTGGTAGATTGGTAAAAATTTAAAAGCAGACATTGAATATCCCTTTGAGCATGGTGAAGTTATTATATTGAACAAAAATATAAAATGCGACAATTTCAAAGATTTTACTGAGTTACAGTTCAAATAAGGAAATCAGTTAATTTAAATAAATTCATTAGGCCCTAATCTATGTATTTCAAATAACTGAGAATACAGATATGCATCTGTTGGTTGCATCTTTATAAAAAAAATAAGTAGGGAAGTGGATCAGAAAACCAGTCAGTATTTGGTGTGTCCAACATTTGCATATTCCTTGCATAGTGTTGATCAGGCTGTTGATTGTGGAATGTTGTCCGTTCGTCCACACGACACCATACACGTGGTCTGCGGTTGTGTGGCCGGTTGGACATACTTCCAAATTCTCGAAAACAATGTTGAAGGCGGCTTATGTTAGAGAAATTAACATTACATTTCTGGCAACTGCTCTGGTGGACATTTCTACAGTCAGCATGCCATTGCATGCTTCCTCAACTTGAGACATCTGTGGCATTGTGTTGTGTGACACAACTGCACATTTTAGAGTGGCCTTTTATTGTCCCCAGCACAAGGTGCACCTGTGTAATGATCATGCAGTTTAATCAGCATCTTGATATGCCAAACCTGTCAGGTGGATGGATTATCTTGTCAAATGAGAAATGCTCACTAACAGGGATGTAAACCAATATGTTCCCAATTTGAGAGAAATACGTTTTTTGTGTGTATGGAACATTTCTGGGATCTTTAATTTCAGCTCATGAAACATGAGACCAACACTTTACATGTTGTGTTAATATTTTAAGTGTAATTAAACTTTGGATGGTGTATCAATACACCCAGTCACTACAAAGATACAGACTTCTTTCCTAAATCAGTTGCCGGAGAGGAAGGAAACTACTCAGGGATTTCACCATGAGGCCAATGGTGACTTTAAAACAGTTACAGAGTTTAATGGCTGTGATAGGAGAAAACTGAGTATGGATCAACATTTTAGTTACTCCACAATACTAACCTAATTGACAGAGTGAAAAGAAAGAAGCTTGTACATAATAAAATATTCCAAAACATGTATCCTGTTTGCAACAAGGCACTAAAGCAATACTGCAAAAGAAATTGGCAAAGCAATTCATTTTTTGTCCTGAATAAACATTGTTATGTTTGGGGCAAATCCAATACAAACATTACTGAGTACAACTCTCCATATTTTCTCCGTACTTAAATCTATTGCAAGACCTGAAAATGGTTGTCTAGCAAAGATCAACAACAAATTTGACAGAACTTGAAGAATTTTGAAATGAAAATGGGCAAATGTTGCACAATCCAGGTGTGGAAAGCTCATAGAAATTTACCCAGTTTACAGCTGTAATCACTTCCAAAGGTGATTGTAATATGTATTGACTCGGGGGTTGAATACTTATGTAATAAAGATATATTAGTGTTTTACTTTTTATTCATGTTTTACAAATGTTTTACAAATGTTTTCTGCCACTTTGACATTACAGTATTTTGTGTAAATCGTTAACAAAAAACGACAAATCCATTTTAATGCCACTTTGTAACACAACAAAAGTTGGAAAAAGTCAAGGGGTGTAAACTTTCTGAAGGCACTGTAATCACTGACTTCCATGTGCACAAACATACATCGCCTTGTCCTACCAACATATTTTTCTGCATAACATCCTATTCTCTTCCCAACAGCAGACATATCAAAATCATATTCAGTATAACAATTATCTGGCCATGTAAATTCCTAATTCAGCCTACATAGATATTACATACAAAACAAACAGACGTGTAGCACAATCACCAGATCCGTCACTCGGTTGCTTTGCCGTTGTTATCAACGGTCGACAGACACCGCAGCCACATTGATGTCCAAAAGTAGAACGGGAGCTAATGACTGTTCGCTCAGTGATACAGTCAAGTCACTAAATCTTGAGTCACGAGTACCAATGGCTGAAGTCCGAGTAAAAGGGCTCGAGTCCTGGTCCAAGTGCTCAAGTCTGTGGACTGTCTATGTCACGGAGTCCACATTAACTCAAAATAAAGTTATTTACCCAGTCAGGTGTAGCGTAGTGGCAAGAAGAATTTAGTCAAATTGTTTGCTATCCCTTTAACTTTCTTTATGTGCCACAAGTATTTGCATATAGGCTACTGGTAATGTTACCAGGGCCATGCTCAGTTGCAAAACGTTCTCGAACGTTGCAGATAGAAATTCCATGAATAGAGCAGACGTTATTCCCTTTTCAACATGTCAGAGAGGCATGTTTGTTCTACGTAGCATTTTTCAATCTGAACGTTCCAAAACGTTGCGTCCTTCTGAACGCGCCCCCAGGTTGTTAACTATAGCTAACTAATGAGGTAACATGATTGAAAAAGGTGCAGCCTAAACAAATGGTTAACGGTTCTGTCCGCAAGTAGCCTAGTTTTAGAACGGCCCGCTATAGGCTTTATGAATGTAAAATGCTGCTGGCCAATGCACGATAGAAAAAAACATAGCGCTGGTATGAGTCATATCTTTTTATGGTAAGGGCTAGAATCAATACGTTTTCTCTGAGGAAAAGAGGGACAATTGGCTATATTGACAACATAACCTTGTTATAAAACGCAGTGGGGAAAGTGGGAGGTTTGAGCGAGACTACAAATTAAAAGACAGCCTACTTTTCTATACTCAAGTGAGAGAAATATATACGTAGCCTTGCTGTTGTTTTACTATTAAACTCAATGCTGCTATTCTTTTTAATTTCGTAAAGAGACGTGTTTCTTAACTAGGAAAAGGGTATCTAACTAGAAGGCTCGTGGTGACTGGTTAGCTACGGGGAAGCAAGAGTCGCCTTATTACTTATTACAGAAAGTCTCTCCAAAAACTCATATCCAGTCCATTTAGTAGTCCGATTTTAGTCCCAGAGATAATTTCATCTCGTTTTTGTCAACTGAAATGAATTTTTTTTTTAGTTCATTTATATTTATTTTCTGGGTCTATTTAGTCAGTCTCGTAAATTGCCACAGAAAAATACATGTTTGCAGGATATTTTAATCCATTTTTGTTGATGAAATGAACACTTCACATCAAGGTAAAAGTTGCATCTGGAGGACTGAAAGCAGCTTTGCCACATGGAACTTCAGTGAGCAAGGCCTCAAGAATTCTCACCTGTCCTGCACTGCAGAAAGCCTGTTTATCCACCAGTAGGTATTAACTGTAGACCTTCAGGACAGGGAATGAAGTTGATCAAAGTGAGAGAGAGATGCACTTCTTGTCATTGTGATGTAAATATAGAATCAACCTTATTCATTTAATATCTTTCTCCCAATAGGTACTGCTAAGTGGGCTCCAGCTGTCACTCAACATGCACCACATTTTAAAGCAACAGCTGTCCACAATGGCGAGTTTAAGGAGATGGGCCTTGATGACTTTAAGGGCAAATACCTGGTTCTTTTCTTCTACCCACTCGATTTGTGAGTACCGCTATTCCTCTGGAAAGACAGGAATGAATTGCTTTGATTAGCTGCATGTGGTGTACACAGTAGACAATCTGTGACTTTATTCGTCTTCAGAATTTAAGGAATTATTTAGCGGCCTATGCTCTTTGCACTACAGATACCTAAGCAAGAGATTGTGGATGTGACATTCAATATGTTTTTTTAAACATTTCTTTGTCTCCTTACAGCACATTTGTTTGCCCGACAGAGATCATCTCGTTCAGTGACAAGGCCAGCGAGTTCCATGACATCAACTGTGAAGTGGTAGGCGTGTCAGTGGACTCTCACTTCACCCACCTGGCATGGATAAACACCCCACGCAAGGTACAGTGGGTGTACATAGACTTACCATTATTCTATATACATACAGCCGCTCGTGAAAGTCAACACACCCCTTGCACAGTCTTCACATTTTTGCTGCCTTAAAATTCAATCTAAAAAGGGAATATGTAGATTTTTTTGGTTTCTAATTAATGAAACATTTAAAAACATAAGATGTCTTCACACCGTAGAGTTACTTGGTGAAAGCGCCTTTGCCAGCCATTACAGATGTGAATCATTTTGAATAAGATTCTGCCAACTTTGCACAAGTTCTGTAAATTTGATTGGGAATCATTAATGGACAGCAATATTCAAACCTTGTCTCTGATTTTCAAGCAAATTGAAGTCAAATCGGAGACTGGACCACTCAGGAACACTCGACACCTCTTGTAAAGCCATTCTGGTGTGTCTTTGAACTTAAAGGTCCAATGCAGCTGTTTCTTTCTCAATATCAAGTAATTTCTTGGTAACAATTAAGTACCTTACTGTGATTGTTTTCAATTAAAATGATAAAAAATAAACCAAAAGAGTTTCTTAGCAAAGAGCAATTTCTCAAGCAAGAATTTGGCGAGGACTGTCTGGGTGTGGTCTGGGTGGGGAGCGGAAAACTGAAAAACAGCTGTTATTGGCAGAGAGGATTGGAACTCTCTTGTCTATCAACTAATTTACTGCTGGAGGCAGGTCAAAACTCCATCCCAACAAAATAGGCTGAAATTGTACTAATAGACAGGCACTGTACCAATAGATCCTACTGCTCACCTACAAGGCCCTCCATAACTTTCTGACCTCCTCCACACACACACGCACACACACTCCCTCCCACTGTCTCTGCTCCTCTGACTCTGGACTACTCACCATCCTAAAGACAAGACCATGGGGGACTGGGCATTCAGCTCCACTGCCCTCAAACTCTGGAACTCTGCCATCTGCAACTCTGACTCCATCACCAGTTTCAAAACCAGCTTCAGAACCCACCTGTTCAGTCTGGCTTTCCCCTCAACTTAGCTTGCCCCCTTACTCAGCCCTAGCTTAAGCTAAGTAGCTTCTATTTCAATTTGAATTGTTTTATCCCTGTTTTTGTTTTTTTACACTCTTTGCTCTACCGTGTCCTTGTTTTTTTTTTAAAAGGTGCTTTAAATCCCATATAGTATAATTATACAGACAGTGTTCCATAGAGACACAAACAGCAGTTGTGTGGCTACATGTTAATCATTTGTCATGGCGTCTTATTCTCAGGCTGGAGGTTTGGGTGAAATCCACATCCCCCTGCTGGCAGACCTCAACAAACAGGTGTCCAGAGACTATGGTGTACTTTTGGAGGGCCCTGGCATTGCACTGAGGTACAGTAACTATGGGTGCGTCCCAATCGGCACCCTGTTCCCAATATACAGTGCATTCGGAAAGTATTCTGACCCCGTCAATTTTTCCACATCTTGTTACGTTACAGCCGTAATCTAAAATGGATTAAATAGCTTTTTTCCCCCTCATCGATCTACTACACACAATACCCCATAATGACAAAGCAAATAATTTTTTTTTCGAAATTTTAGCCATTTTGTTACAACAAAAAAACATAAAAAATATCACATTTACATAAGTATTCAGACCCTTTACTCAGTACTTTGTTGAAGCACCTTTGGCAGCGATTACAGACTCGAGTCTTCTTGGGTATGACGCTACAAGCTTTGCACACCTGTATTTGGGGATTTTCTCCCATTCTTCTCTGCAGATCCTCTCAAGCTCTGTCAGGTTGGATGGGGAGCGTCGCTGCACAGCTATTTTCAGGTTTTTCTAGAGATGTTCTATCGGGTTCAAGTCCGGGGTATGGCTGGGCCACTCAAGGACATTCAGAGACTTGTCCCGAAGAGCCACTCCTGCTTTGCCTTGGCTGTGTGCTTATGGTCATTGTCCTGTTGGAAGGTGAACCTTCACCCCAGTCTGATGTCCTGAGTGCTCTGGAGCTTGTTTTCATTAAGGATCTCTATGTACTTTGCTCCGTTAATCTTTCCCTCGATCCTGACTAGTCTCGCAGTCCCTGCCGCTGAAAAACATCCCCAAAGCATGATGCCACCACCACCATGCTTCACCGTAGGCATGGTACCAGGTTTCCTCCAGACGTGACACTTGGCATTCAGGCCAAATAATTCAATTTTGGTTTCATCACACCAGAGAATCTTGTTTCTCATGGTCTGAGTCCTTTTAGGTGCCTTTTGTCAAACTCCAAATGGGTTGTCATGTGCCTTTTACTGAGAAGTGGTTTCCATCTGGCCAATCTACCATAAAGGCCTGATTGGTGGAGTGCCGCAGAGATCGTTGTCCTGGAAGGTTCTCCCATCGCCAGAGGAACTCTGTCAGAGTGACCATTGGGTTCCTGGTCACCTCCCTGACCAAGGCCCTTCTCCCCCAATTGCTCTAGGAAGAGTCTTGGTGGTTCTAAACTTCCTCCATTTAAGAATGATGGAGGCCACTGTGTTCTTGGGGACCTTCAACTCTGGGACCTTATATAGACAGGTGTGTGCCTTTTTCAAAATCATGTCCCATTAATTGAATTTATAACAGGTGGACTCCAATCAAGTTGTAGAAACATCTCAAGGATGATCAATGGAAACAGGATTCACCTGAGCTCAATTTCGAGGGTCATAGCAAAGGGTCTGAATACTTATGTAAATATGTTATTTGTTTTATATTTTTAATACATTTACAAACATTTCTAAAATCCTGTTTTAGCTTTGCCATTATGGGGTATTGTGTGTAGATTAATGAGAAATAATTTAATCAATTTTACAATAAGGCTGTAATGTAACAGTCACTTTCCAAATGTACTTTCCAAATGCACTGTAGTGTATAGGATGTGTTCATGTTACAGTTGAAGTCAAAGTTTACATACACCTTAGAAAAATACATTTCAACTCAGTTTTTCACAATTCCTGACATTTAATCCTAGTAAAAATTCCCTGTCTTAGGTCAGTTAGGATCACTACTTTTATTTTAAGAATGTGAAATGTCAGAATAATAGTAGAGAGAATGACTTTCTTTCAGCTTTTATTTCTTTCATCACATTCCCAGTGGGTCAAAAGTTTACATACACTCAATTAGTATTTGGTAGCATTGCCTTTAAATTGTTTAACTTGGATCAAACATTTTGGGTAGCCTACCACAAGCTTCCCACAATAAGTTGGGTGAATTTTGGCCCATTCCTCCTGACAGAGCTGGTGTAACTGAGTCAGGTTTGTAGGCCTCCTTGCTCGCACACGCTTTTTCAGTTCTGCCCAAACATTTTCTATAGGATTGAGGTCAAGGCTTTGTGATGGCCACTCCAATACCTTGACTTTGTTGTCCATTTTGCCACAACTTTGGAAGTGTGCTTGGGGTCATTGTCCATTTGGAAGACCCATATGTGACAAAGCATTAACTTCCTGATTGATGTCTTGAGTTGTTGCTTCAATCTATCCACATCATTTTCTGTCCTCATGATGCCATCTATTTTGTGAAGTGCACCAGTCCCTCCTGCAGCAAAGCACCCCCACAACATGATGCTGCCACCCCCGTGCTTCACGGTTGGGATGGTGTTCTTCAGCTTGCAAGCATCCCCCTTTTTCCTCCAAACATAACGATGGTCATACAGTTCTATTTTTGTTTCATCAGACCAGGGGACATTTCTCCAAAAAGTACAATCTTTGTCCCCATGTGCAGTTGCAAACCGTAGTCTGGCTTTTTTATGGCGGTTTTGGAGCAGTGGCTTCTTCCTTGCTGAGCGGCTTTTCAGGTCAGGTCGATATAGGACTCGTTTTACTGTGGATATAGATACTTTTGCACCTGTTTCCTCCAGCATCTTCGCAAGGTCCTTTGCTGTTGTTCTAGGATTGATTTGCACTTTTCGCACCAAAGTATGTTAACCTCTAGGAGACAGTATGCATCTCTTTCCTGAGCGGTATGATGGCTGCGTGGTCCCATGGTGTTTATACTTGCGTACTATTGTTTGTACAGATAAACGTGGTACCTTCAGTCGTTTGGAAATTGCTCCCAAGGATGAACCAGACTTGTGGAGGCCTTCAATTTTGAGGTCTTGGCTGATTTCTTTTGATTTTCCATGATGTCAAGCAGAGGCACTGAGTTTGAAGGTAGGCCTTGAAATACATACACAGGTACATCTCCGATAGGCTAATTGACATCATTTGAGTCAATCAGAAGCCATGATGGAATTTTCCAAGCTGTTTAAAGGCACAGTCAACTTAGTGTATGTAAACTTCTGGCCCACTGGAATTGTGACACAGTGAATTATAAGCGAAATAATCTGTCTGTAGACAATTGTTGGAAAAATTACTTGTCATGCACAAAGATGTCCTAACCAACTTGCCAAAACTATAGTTTTAACAAGAAATTTGGAAAACGAGTTTAATTAACTCCAACCTAAGTGTTTGTAAATTTAACTGTAAATGCATTTTCAGACCATAAACTGCCTCGAGTAAATCAACATTGAATTTTAGACACTGTATATCATATGGATTTCTACTATGACATTTAATACTTTTCCATTGTCTGTTTGTCAATCAGGGGACTGTTTATCATTGATCCAAATGGGGTGGTGAAGCACATGAGTGTCAACGACCTGCCAGTGGGCCGCTGTGTGGACGAGACCCTGCGTCTGGTGAGGGCCTTCCAGTTTGTGGAGACTCACGGTGAAGTGTGCCCTGCTAGCTGGACCCCTGACTCTCCTACGGTGAGGCCACTCCCCTTCACACTCTCAGACATCTGAAATAAATACAAGCACCAAAGTCTTGGTCTCATCAGTTCTTCTTTTTCAGATCAAGCCAACTCCCGAAGGTTCAAAGGAGTACTTTGAGAAGGTCAACGACTAGAGGACTCACACTTCACAGCTTAATATTCAAAAAATTATCCACAACTGGAAAATAAAACAATAGATTCACCAAATATTTTCTATTAGGTTTAGATTAAAAAAAGGTGCATTTGTGTTCAAAGCAATCAGAAATAAAGACTAAGTTGTTGGAGTTGAAACATTTCATCCTGTTAGCTAGCTTCATGTAATAAAGTTTCCCTTTCATCACATTGCGAGTATTGAGCCTACATGTGTTTGCATGGTTCTAAAGGTGAATATTGTAAAGAGATTGGAGGTCTGACAGTGTCAAAATAAGGAAAAAAAGCCATCACACCAGTTTTATTCTACTGATTTAAAAAGTGTGATCATACAAAGACTGTATTTTCCCAAAACAGTGTTCAAAGAATGTTGCTTCTGGTCTTTGATAGTTAAAAAGAAAGGAATCAGATACAATGTAACCATTTACAAACCATGCCTGTATAACCCCTGTACATAAAGATGTTTATTTCGTTCATTTTTTACAGCAAGTTAATTAATATGCAGGTTTAAAATGTCTTTAGACATATAGTACACAACATGAGGTGCCAAAAATCAACTTCAGTATTGGAAATGAGAAAAGTATTGCCACTTCTCATACATTAAGGTACATACTGTATTTACAGCAACAAAAAGTTAAAACACTGCAGCACTGTATGTAGCTATGAACACATCTAGTTAAGTGTACATAAATGTCACTTCTGTGGAAACTAGCACAATTGCCTCATTTTGTCTGACATTCACAATGTTTCAGGTTATGAAAACCAAAGATAACGTGAGGGACATGGCTGACCAAAGAATGGGGAGCCGTTTAAAGCATACAGCAAACCAAATAAAGTCAGTTTTCTGTCATCTCACTCTTTGGCAAGCAGCCAGCACATACTTCTTTGAATTTGAGACTGCTACATGAGATGTCCACAACCAGGGAAAGTGATAGAAATGTAGGTATATAACGAATGGCCAAACAAAATGGAATTTGATAAGCATATGTTTCAATGGAAACTTCATGCAATTTCAGGCAAGATAACAGCGCCACCCGCCCCATCCCAAGCACCAAAACAGGAAAAAAACAATATATTTTTGTTTATAACCGAATGATTTAAAAAAAGCCCCCCAAAAAACCCTGTAGTAAATCTGTACAACCAAAATACATTTGAGATCTACATCTAAAGTTACATTATTAAGGTTATATACACTTTTTCCCCCTATCCATATATTATCTTTACAAGTAGACTTCATTCAAACCCAAACATTAAGAAAACATAAGCCTAAGTGGGAAATTTAATCACATCAAACATCCATTTAAAACAATCTGTCATTTATACTGTACTTCAAAACTAACTGTTGATCACTCGTTCCTTTCGCAAATGTTTTTTTCCCCATCTATACAGCAAACTTCAGATCTAAAATATTTATCTTGGTTGGTTGATTTTAAACTACTGTATTTGGAAATTAGATAGTCAAAATATGGGAATGGTTCTAACTCTGATAAGTTAGTATAACATCCAGTATATGTTAAATGTCTAGTGTAGCTAGTAAAAATGAATGCGGAAGTCAGAATACAATAATATAATGGAATTCTGAGTGACAGTAATACAAAATAGAATCAAGTCAGAGCATGGACGCAAACCCAACTCTCCAATATTCTAATACAATAGAACAAAGGCTTTCGATATGGCCTCTTCACTGAAGAGAGCTAGACTATTCCATAATAAAGATCTTTATGTTCTCTGGTGGTGGGTGGGACTGGATTGGAAAGGGGAAGCCATGTTACGTTTTGAACAGCATCTGCTTCAGAACGTTGGTTGAATGCAATTGATAAAAACAGAACCGGTTAGAATTTTCTTTTTCCGCAGTTTTGCTCTTGTACAATCTTTGTTTTGCAACATTCAAATTCATTCAGAAAAAGGAGAACTACATTTGTACAAAGTGAGATACCGCCAAAAAAATAAAAATAAAAAATGTATGTTGGGGAAAGCGTCAGCTGATCTGTGGATCCCTTGCTTGCATCTGTCCTAGTCAATTTTCACATTTGTGTAGATCTTCCTCACGAAGGCACTTGTTCCCACATACCCAACAGCTCCTACAAAAGATATTGTTGTAATGTGTCATTGCATCAATAACCATGTACGTTTGCCACTCTCTGAGCTACATTTAAAGATTATTGCGTTTACGGAATAACCTCCAAAGCCTAAACTGTAATATCATAAGAATTCCAATACTCGGATCAACTCAGATGCTGTGAAAAGATAAGTAGAACTCACCACACATAATTCCCAGAGAAGAACTAAACACTGCCATGTAGCCAAAGTAAAAGGATGTCTGGAACAGACCATACATCCTGAAACAGATGGGACAAAACAATTGTCAGCGGAAGTAATACACAGGAAGACACTGCTGAAACATCTTTCATACACATACAGTACTGTATGTGGGGATGGGCATTTGAAAAAAAAATTCTATGTTCGAGCACTTTCATGAAAATATTGGAGTACTCGCATGTTAGCGTGAAATGAGGCTGAAGGCAAAAAGTTTGCTGCATACTATCCAATTACACAACTGAAAACAAAACCTAAGGTCCAAATGCAGATCTCAATATCAAATCATTTCAGTGTAACAAGTATCTTATTTTTTTTATTTTAAACAATTACAATATCTTAAACGGAAACAAAGATTCTTAGCAAAGAGTAATTTCTCAAGCAAGAATTTTGATAGGACTGTCCGGGGGTGGTACCTGAGTGGGTAGGGTAAAACTGAAAACTAGCTTTTATTAGCAGAGAGGATTGGAACGCTTTCTTATTAGTCTATTAACTTATCACCAGGCAGGCCAAAACTCCATCGCACAGCAGGCTGAAATTTCAGGTGGTCTTTTCAAACAGCTCTTACACTAAATGGGCATGATCATAATTTTCACAATTTCACAGTATTATTCCAACCTCAGATGGGTTAGCTGACAACGTCACGAAAACGATTCACACGCTTCAATGGGACAGTGAAGTCCGTGAGTTGTGATTCTGGATGGCCAGATATCTACCAACAATGACAAGAAACTGCCTTGTGGGGAATCGTAAGTGACTTGTTTTAGCTAGTTTCATCTAGTTCTTGATACCATGTCTTGTGTTTAGGTGTTTTAACTATTTCATGTCAATGCTAATATGGCTAAAATTAGCTAGCTAGCTAACCAAACAACTAACAATGTATTTGAAAGACAAAATAAAGTGCTCATTGTGCAAATATACTTATGATTTCAATAAAAATGTTCACTGCACCTGACATAGTCCAAACAAACACATCTCAAGAGTGAAATTCTGTCAGTGATTATATATTTACCTGCTAAACAGTTTCATTTGTACATTGAGTATTTTAATTGAGTACTAGCACCCATCCCTAATCTATGACAGAATGCTTTAGGGTTACACAGTCTGTTTTCTACAGTCAACAGATGATTGACTTCAGTTGTGTACAATATGTATTTTATATAATAAAAATAATATTGGAACTCACTTTGTTTTGAAGAAATAGTAGTAAAAGGAGTACATGTAAACATAAACTGCAGTGGATGCAGCAGAGAGAAAGCTTGTCCATTGCCTGAGAGGAGAAAAAAACATGGAGAACTTAAATTAAAAAGCACAGATACCATAGCCAGCCTGAGGATAGTGTGTTACAGTATATTTTGTGTTCAGGAAAATCCTGAATTCAGCTGTGTTATAGTTCTTAAGCTAGACATGCAATTATACTTACGCCTAATCACACCAAGTGGTGTAGAAGGCCCACACACACACAAGGTCCCTCCATTTAATTAATGGAATTAATCAATTTAATTCATTAATGATTCATGTAATCATAGAGACAAGTACATACATTGCTGGCTCTGTCTTGAACTCACCATCTGTAGTCCTCAGCATTGAGGAGGAAGTAAGTGCAGACAATTGTGACACACACGGTGACAATGCAGAGGATAACCAGGACCAGCATCATGAACCCGTACACGTAGTAGATCTTGTAGGCCCAAAATGAAGTGAAGATGAAGTACCTGGAAAATAAGAAGCAAACAATGCATTTCCACTTCCAGCCATGCACAGGTTTTATATGGTGAATTATCGATCTGCTAAATGCAGACGTACAGGTAACTGCCAAAACAAAGGAAACATCAACATAAAGTGTCTTAATAGGGCGTTGGGCCACCAAAACAGCTTCAACGTGCCTAAGCATAGATTCTACAAGTGTCTGGAACTCTATTGGAGGGATGTGCCACCATGCTTAAAAAAAAAAAATCCATAAAATTTGGTGTTTTGTTAACGGTGGTGGAAAATTCATAGACGCCGCTCCAGAATCTCCCATAAGTGTTCAATTGGGTTGAGATCTGGTGATCGATACGGCCATGGCATATGGCAGGGTTCACCAACTGGCGTCCGCGGGCGAATTTATTTGGCCCCCGAAGTTCTTCGCAAAAACATTGTTGGACATAAAAGACTGAAAAAATTAAATCAAATCGGCTCCAGGTGATTTTAATCTAGGAAATCTGTTCCAAAGTATTTCCACGCATAATATAGATATATGTCTGACCGTCTACAAAATGTAAGCAAGGTGTAAAATGATTATGTTTTAGTCAAATATTATATCCGTTTGGGCTGCTTGCGGTCAATTTACAGTCTACAAATTGTTTGTAATTATGTTCTGGCCCCCTGACCATCCGCTCAATACAAAAATTGGCCCGCAGATGAATCTAGTTGATCCCTGGCATATGGTTTACATCACATGTCAAACTCATTCCACGGAGGGGCAAGAGTCTGCAGGTTTATGTTTTACTGGATTGATGAATTAAGGTCGATGATTAGTTAGGAACTCCCCTCACCTGGTTGTCTAGTGCTTAATTGAAAGGAAAAAAACAAAAACCAGCAGACACTAGGCCCTCCCGTGTAATGAGTTTGAAACCCCTGATTTACATTGTTTTCAGGCACATCAAATTATTCAGTGGCTACTCGTGCCCTGTGGATGGGCATTGTCATCCTGGAAGAGACCACTCATCAGGATAGAAACGAGTCACCATAGGTTGAAGGTGATCACTCAGAGTGGTTGTGTATTTATTGGCATTTACCTTTCCCTCTAAGGCAGGGTTTCCTAACACTCCTCGTGCCCACCCCAGATGTTTCATATTTTTGTTTTAATCCTAAACTGGCACACCTGATTGAATTAATCACCTAATCATCAAGGATTTGACTATTTGAATCAGGTGTGCTAGTTTAGGGTTAAAACAAAGGTGTGAAATGTCTGGGGTGGGGGCTATGAAAGGGTTGGGAAATTCACCCCACAACATAAGAGCTGCCAGAACCCTAATTTACTCAAGTATTTCCTTTATTTTGGTAGTTAGCTGTATCTAGTTTATAGTATAGTGAGGCAGGACTTACATTTCAATGAAAATTGAACCAAATGGAAGGATTCCTCCCAGACAGACAATGACAGCTGGCTCCATGAACCTGTAAAATGTGATCATTTACAATCAACCCCCAACACTAACAGAGTGTCACCAATAGTCTACAATCAGAGATAGGAGATAAGGAGAAAACATAGTCCATATCAGCACCCAAATAAACAAACACTTGGGCCTCCAATAAATATAAAAACAAATGTCACACATACATAGCTATAATTCAGTAATGCTGTACAAAAAAGATCAGTCATAGATACCATTTCTTCTCAGGGATTGGCCGTGGCACTGCATTGACTCGACAAGGAAAGTTGGGCTGGCCAGAGAGGTTTCGTCCCAGAATGGTCCCCACAAGATTGAGTGGCAGGATAACAAACAAACAAATACAGCAAACAGCCACCTGAAAACAAAATGCAATAGTAGAATCCATGAGAAAGGTTTCATAGTGAGAGCAAACAATTCCAAAAAGAAACCTTTTAGTTAATTTGATTTACACACTAATAGGAAGACGGAATAAATCGGCATTTCTAGGAGAGAACATTTGCTAGTTGTTTAGGCAGGTGTTGGCTAAGCGGAGGGAGTGGGCGTCTACACTCTAAACTCACCATGGTGCCAAAGGGGATGGCTCGGGAGGCATGGTAGTACATGGCGATGAAGTTGATGAAGAAGGCTGTCCCACACACCATGGCAGGGATCAGGAAGGCCCCGATAAACATCTGTTTAATCCATCGTCTGCCTTTAGGATCAAATATCATCAGTTATCATAAGGGTGCACATTATGGGTGAATTACAATAATCCACCATGTGTTATTTACACAATCACACTGACAATGTAGCCTAATTTGTCAATACCCATGTCAATAGGTTTCAAACAGTATTATTCTATACCAGGTATCACAAACAATGGTTTGACAACCCAAGCTGCATGTTCAGGTTAAGGAAATGTCATAGGTGACAATATTCTGTCGGCAAAACTGCCCTTGCAGAGTGCAGTGATAATAGAATTGTGCTGTGTAGGAACTGAGTTTCTATTTTTAAGAAAAACCCTTACATACCTCCTTGTTTTGCATACAAACTTCCGCCAAAATAGCCATTGACGGGAGAGGTGGCAGCATACACAAAGATGGCTGTGCTCAGCATGGATCCTCTCCTGTAGAGACAAATGAGAAGCCGCAGTGTACGTACACACACACACGTTAGACAGCAGTGAAGAAACACACTATTAGGTTTCTATCTGTAGGTGGCGCTCATCACTTACTCGGTGTACAGATCCTCAATCATGGCCACGATGATGACAATGAAAGAGACCGAGAAGATCTGGCATCCAGAGCCAATAAGGGAGGAGAAGATCATGGGGTGACTGGACGGCCGGAACACGTCTCCGTGGACCTGCTTCCATCCATACTCATCCCCCAGGTCCCTGTCCTGCAGCAGGGAGAAGCGGGAAAGGGCCAGGTGTACATTAAGACAAAAGGACATGCAGCTAGCCAAGATCAGACGAAGCACTGGAGCCTAAACTGTTACAGCAAAATATTAAAGTGCATGTTGTTCAATGTAAGTTCCTGTCATTAATGCTACCGAGGCCATGAAACGTTACCATGTCATCCATTTCCTCCTCTTTGCTGTATCTAGCATAGTCTTTTCTTAGCGTTCTCATCAGGATCATGGACACCAGGCCAACCAAGAAGATAACCATCATGAAGGAGTTGAAGATGGAAAACCAGTGAATCTAAAGGAAAAAAATGGTTTCATTACCACGGGGAATATCGAAAATACACACGCAGAACCCATCCCTAGATTCTGCTGCTTGATTATAGAACATGACACCCTTGAGAATTGTTCAAACAGGCTGACCACTTTTCCTGTATTGTGCAGTTCAGTGCAAAATTGCATTATTTTTCTAATAAGAAACTTACTCGGTGTTGGAAAAAAGATGGATCAAGATACTTGTCAAATCTGTCTTCAAACTTCACATCTGACTTCTTCCACTTTACCTGTGGTAAAAAATACGTTTTACTCAATTGTTCCTTTGGCGAATGAGCCACGTATGGATGACGACGTAGGTGACCTTACTTTATGTAAAACAATATAAAGCTCTGTGTGGGAAATGTTATCACACTTCAAATACGTATTCAACCCTGTGTATAATAGAAAAATACAGTCCCATTTCCCCATCTCTGACAAGAAAATGCAAATACTTACAGAGTACGACATTGCAATTCTTGTGTTGGGCACAAGCTTGACTTTGCCTTCACTTGTCAGGTTGACGTCGACAATACGGTTGCCATTGAAGCCGATCTCCAATTTCTTGTAAGTCCACAGATAATGATCCTCTCCATTTTCATCTGCCTCTCCGACAATTCCTAGAATATAGAGAGAGGTGTGGGATGAGTGCACGGCTACCAGAAATGTACTGGTAACTTGGCAAGTCTGGTGTGGAATGCAGTAAGCAGATCCAGGGCCAAAGTCTATATTTATTAATTCTCAGAATATTCTACACAAAACTGTCAAAGTAGAAAAAAAAATATGATTTTTTTATATAAGTAAAATAGTCGTTGCATAAGTAGTGAGCCCATTTGTTTAAGCAAGCCTAAATTCAAGAGTCAAATTTGGCTTAACAAATCACATTTTAAGTTACATGGACTCACTGTGTGAAATAATAGGGGTTGACATGATTTTTGAATGACCCTTCCTCGGTCCCCCAAACAAATCACATTTTATTGGTCACATACACACGGTAAGCAGATGTGTAGCGAAATGCTTACGCTTCTAGATCCGACAGTGTAGCAGTATCTAACAGGTAATATCTGACAATTCCACAACAAAACCTATTACACACAATATAGTAAAGGAATGGGATAAGAATATATAAGTAGAAAATATATGGATGAGCAGTG
This sequence comes from Salmo trutta, assembly GCF_901001165.1. Lineage (NCBI taxonomy): Eukaryota > Metazoa > Chordata > Actinopteri > Salmoniformes > Salmonidae > Salmo > Salmo trutta. Next base: position 27,745,967 of record NC_042961.1, on the reverse strand, counting down.
ACAGAGCGGCTAAGATGCAATAGATAGTGACGGATACAGTATACATGAGATGAGTAATGCGAGATATGTATACATTATTAAAGAGGCATTATTAAAGTGACTAGTGTCCCATTTATTAAAGTGGCCAATGATATCAAGTCTGTAGGTAGGCAGCTGCCTCGCTGTGCTAGTGGTGGCTGTTTAACAATCTGATGGCCTTGAGATAGAGATTGAAAAACGGCTTCTCTGTCCCAGCTTTGATGCACCTGTACTGACCACACCTTCTGGATGGAAGCGGGGTGAACAGGTAGTGGTGGTTATTGTCCTTGATGACATTTAACATAACATTTGTAAAGGTCCCTCAGTCAAGTATTACATTTCAAGTCAACTACAAAGACCAGGGAGCTCTTCGAATGCCTCACAAAGAAGGGCAGTGATTGGTACATGGGTAACAATAACAAAATCAGACTTGAATATTTCTTTAAGCATGGTCAGTTAATAACTACGCTGTGGATTATGTATCAAACCACCCAGACACATGAAAGATCGTCATCCTTCTGAACTGAGCAGCAGGACAGGAATGAAACTGCTCAGTGATATTATCATGAGGACATTGGTGATTTTAAACAGCTACAGAGTTAAAATGGCTGTGACAGGAGAGAGCTGAGGGCGGATCAACAACATTGTAGTGACTCCACAATAATGATCTAATGATCTAAATGACAGAGTGAAAAGAAATATACCAAATAAAAAAAATATTCCAAAACATGTTATCTTGTATGCAACAAAGCACTAAAGTAATACACCTTTCGGCCTAAATGCAAAGTCTTATGTTTGGGGCAAATCCAACACGTCACTGAGTAACTCCCACCTTATTTTCAAGCATGGTGGTGGCTGCATCATGGTATGGGTATGAAGAGGGCATGACAATGCCTCTCGCCTCTAGGGAGGTGGAAAAGTTTTAGGATGGGCCCTCAGATCCTCGAAAAGGTTATACAGCTGCACCATTGAGAGCATCTTGACTGGCTGCATCACAACTTGGTATGGCAACCGCTTGACATCCGACCCCAAGGCGCTAGAGGGCAAAGTATGTCTGGTGAGTATGCAGGCCATGAAAGAACTGGGACATTTTCAGCTTCCAGGAATTGTGTACAGATCCCTGCGACATGGGGCTGTGCATTATCATACTGAAACATGTGATGGCGGCGGATGAATGGCATGACAATGGGACTCAGGATCTCGTCACGGTATTGCTGTGCATTCAAATTGCCACCGATAAAATGCAATCGTGTTCATTGTCAATAGCTTATGCCTGCCCATACCATAATCTCGTCGCCACAATGGGGCACTGTTCACAGCGTTGACGTCAGCCAACCGCTCGCCCACACAATGCCATACATGTGGTTTGCGATTGTGAGGCCGGTTGGACGTACTGCCAAATTCTCTAGAGAAATTAACATTTAATTTTCTGGCAACAGCTCTGGTGGACATTCCTGCAGTCGGCATATCAATTGCACACTCCCTCAACACTTGAAGACATCTGTGACAAAACTGCACATTAGAGTGGCCTTCTGCCCCCAGAACAAGGTACACCTGTGTAATAATCAGCTTCTTGATATGCCACACCCGTCAGGTGAATGGATTATCTTGGCAAACGCTCACTAACAGGGATGTAAACATATTTGTGCACAACATTTGAGAGAAATAAGCTTTATGTGCATTTGGAACATTTCTGGGATCTCTTATTTCAGCTCATGAAACATGGGGCCAACACTTTACATGCTGCGTTTATATTTTTGTTCAGTGTATCCGCATTTACCGTTTTTGCACTCATCACATACGCTGTTGCTACTGTTTATGATCGGTCACTTTATTTCTAGTTATATGCACATATCTACCTCAATTACCTTGTACCCCTGCACATCGACTCGGTACTGGTGCTCTGTGTCTATAGCCAAGACTCATTGTGTATTCATTATTGGGTGTTTAACTTTTCTATTATTTCTCACTGCATTGTTGGGAAGGGCCCGTAAGTAAGCATTTCACTGTTAGTCTACACTGGTTGTTTTTAAGAAGCATGTGACAAATATAATTTCATTTGGATGCTTGACATTGGCAAATACTGGGGAGTTCCAGAATAAAAAAAGTGTACGGGATAAAGCTAAGTACAGGCAAAATCCTTGAGGAAGACCTGCTTTACACCAGAGACTGGGAGAATAATTCATCTTTCAGCAGGACAATAACCTACAACACAAGGCCAAATCTACACGGGCTCTGCTTACAAAGAAGACGGTGAATGTTCCTGAGTGGCCATGTTACCGTTTTGACTTAAATCTGCTTAATCTATGGCAAGACAAACTGCCATCTAGCCATGATCCCCAACATCTTGACAGAGCTTGAAGAATTTTGAAAAGAAAAATAACAACATTACAGAGTGTTTTGTGTAGATGAAAATTGTTTAAAAAAAGTGACAAATCATTCTCACTTTAACACAAAATGTGAAGAAATCCAAGGGGTCTGAATACCTTTGCAAGGCACGGTATATAAATGGCAGCTGTTTAGCCAATGTATACTACAGGACCAAGAGTATGTGGACACCTGCTTGTTGAACAGCTCATTCCAAAATCATGGGCATTAATATAGAGTTAGTCCCCTCCTTGTTGCTAGCCTCCACTCTTCTGGGAAGGCTTTCAACTAGATGCTGGAACATTGCTGCAGGGACTTGCTTCCATTCAGCCACAAGAACATTAGTGAGGTTGGCACTGATGTCGGGCGATTAGGCCTAGCTCACAATTGGCGTTCCAATTCAATTGGCGTTCCAAAGGTGTTCGATGGGGCTCCGTGCAGGCCAGTCAAGTTCTTCCACACCGGGGCCTCCTGAGTGGCGTAGTGGTCTAAGGCACTACATCGCAGTGCTGAGGCACCACTACAGGCTCAGGTTCGATCCCAGGCTGTGTCACAGCCGGCCGTGACCCCCATGAGGTGGCTCACAATTGGCCCAGAGTCGTCCGGTTTAGGGGAGGGTTTGGCGGGGGGGATTTCCTTGGCTCATCGTGCTCCAGAAACTCCATGTGGCGGGCTGGGTGCCTGCAAGCTAACTTTGGTCGTCAGTTGGATGGTGTTTGCTCCGACACATTGGTGCAGCTGGCTTCCGGGTTAAGCGAGCAGTGTTAAGAAACAGAGCGGCTTGGCAGGTCAAGGACGCATGACGCTCGACCTTTGCCTCTCCCGGGTCTGTTGGGGGAGTTGCAGCGATGAAACAATTGGATATCACAAAACCGGGGAGAAAAGGGGGTAAAAAAAATATATAGTTCTTCCACACCAATCTCGATAAACCATTTCTCCATGGACCTTGCTTTGTGCACGGGGGCACTGTCATGCTGAAACAGGAAAGGGCCTTCCCCAAAACTATTGCCACAAAGTTGGAGGTACAGAATCATCTAGAATGTCATGGTTTGCTGTAGCATTAAGAATTCCCTTCACTGGAACTAAGGGGCCTAGCCCAAACCATGAAAAACTGCCCCAGACCATTATTCCTCCTCCACCAAACTTTACAGTGGGCACTATGCATTCGGGCTGGTAGCGTTCTCCTGGCATCCGACAAACCCAGATTCGTCCGTCGGACTGTCATATGGTGAAGCGTGATTCATCACTCCAGAGAACGTGTTTCCACTGCTCCAGAGTCCAATGACAGCAAGCTTTACACCAATCCAGGCGACGCTTGGCATTGCGCATGGTGATCTTAGGCTTGTGTACAGCTGCTCAGCCGTGGGAACTAATTTATTGAAGCTCCCAACGAACAGTTATTGCACTGACGTTGCTTCCAGAGGCAGTTTAGTAGTGAGTGTTGCAAATGAATAGACAAAAAATTTTTTTGGGCCTACCACTTCGCGGCCGAGACGTTTCTACTTCACAATAACAGCACTTACAGTTGACCAGGGCACCTCTAGCAGGGCAGACATTTGACCGATTTGACTTTTTGGAAAGGTGGCATCATATGACGGTGCCACGTTGAATGTCACGGAGCTCTTCAGTAAGGCATTCTACTGCCAATGTTTGTCCGTGGAGATTGCATGGCTGTGTGCTAAATTGTATACACCTGTCAGCAACGGGTGTGGCTGAAATATCTGAATCCACCAATTTGAAGGGGTGTCCACATAAATAGATACTTTTGTATATATAGTGTATGATCGTTTCCCTTTAAAAACAGGTCATAGACCATGATTGATGTCTTGGTTACCTGTACCAAGTTGAAAATATAATAAATCTGTAGTAAGGCTAGGCTGATTCACATTACAACTATAGGCCCAATGACAAGATCTGCTGTGAACCCAAATACAATGCAGTCCAGGAAAATGTGGTTTGTAGGCACCATTCCATGTAGAAGACCTCTATGTTTAAGACCTTCCTCAATACAGAACTGGGCCCTTCTCAGCCATGGTGAACTAGGTTTTTCCATAGATGACATTTGTAATGGTCAAACTACTTTCTATACCAACCAGTGTGAGGCAACAGATAAGCCCAGAAAAGTAGAATGTTCAAAATGAACATTTGGATGCTTTCTTTTCAACTGCCTCTGGAGCATGACTTTGAATCCTCGTAACTAAATTACAGGACAAGTCGCAACAGGCTGTGTAGCGAGATCACTCACCCCAGATGGGTAAGTCATCAATGTACATTTGGTACCAATAGTGATTCTTAATGGCATATACAAAGGCATCCCGTTTGGCTTTGTCCAGCTCGATTTCACAGTACGTTGTTTGCATGACTTCATCTGTGAGAACAAAACAACATAAAGTGTTGGTATTAGTATGGCATAACACACTACAAGAAGAAATGCAAGTGTAGGCTGCTTTTGGATCTAACCTCATGCTAGGAAAGAATATATTGACTACTCCAACTCAAACAATGCTGATCAAATAGTGACTAATAATATGACTCTTTATTAAAAAGGTACAGCTTCCTGTGGGTGTAGCTTTTTGGATACCTTTGAACTTGATGTCTAGGCCACTGAACTCCAGCTCGACTCCCTGCAGAGCCTCTCCTAGCGTTTCATGGTAGTGGCTAATGGTCTTTTTGGTGCCCACACAGAAGGGCAGGGAGAAGTACTTGTATGTTTCTTGTCTGTTGTGGTAAGGCCCCACCGTATTCATCCATAACACCACCTCCTCTTTATCTGTGTACTACAAAGGGAAAGAAAGACATTACACATTTCAAACATGCTATACTTGTTTTACTTGTCGTCAGATGGCACCATTCGGTATTCTATTCAGCCAACATGGTAGTCTATTCCAAGCAGCTTCCATCCATAAAGATAATCTGATATCAGCTGTCTGTGACAAAAATACATAAAGTTACTATTTAATGACCCATGTCAAAACCAATGCACACATGACATACAAGCATGAGTCAACAGCAACGAAATGCATACAGGTCTTTTCAACCTGAGTGACAGCTATCAAGTTCAAGCACTGTCGTTAGTCGTTTTCATCTTGACAGTTATGGGCAGAGCACAGTGTAGATACAACAACGTGCTTTATCAATGCAAAAACTCTACTGATCACATTTACACTGACAACATGGCATTGGTAACTAAGGATGTCTGCATGCAGCTAGCTGGTTGTGTAGTCAGTTAACGTTACCTAGCCAGATTTTCCTTCAGCGCTAAATGCGGATGCAAACTTATTAATAGCTGGCTACGGTACTAGATCAGGTTGAAGCATGATCCAACCACAAATCAAGACGTGCAAAATAAAGTAATTCCCAATTGTACCAGAAAACACGGAAGGCGGTTTGCTTTTGTCTTGACCATTGGATGTCCTACATAGAATGACAGGCCTGAATAGCCGGATATGCAGTCTTCGCACTGACATACTAGCTAGTTGGAATATTTAGCTAACTAGCAAGTCAAGCAACTAAATAACCAAATGCTATGGATGGCTGGTTAAGCAAATGATTGCCCTCAATCAGATGTAGCTAGGCCTACTACTATGCATGGATGTCACTGGCTGGCTAACTACTGTTTGCTAGCTTCTTTACTTGCTAGCTAGCTTCTTTACTTGCTAGCTAGCTTCTTTGCTAGCTAGCTTCTTTGCTAGCTAGCTTATTTGCTAGCTAGCTTATTTGCTAGCTAGCTTATTTGCTAGCAAACGTTAGCTAGCTAATGCTACGTGGTCCCCTACGTTAACTTGTTCGCGAACGTTAGTTCTTGTATTAATTATTTATCAACCTTTAAAGTGTTTAACCTAAAATATTAACTGCATACATTATTCCTCTTATCTCAAATATAAGCTAATCGGTTGAATAATATAGCTAACGAGCCAGAACGTCCATTATTTTCACCACCACACACAAGGCTTCTCATTTTCAATCGGCCTCAAATGATCTTACCGTGTGTTCGTGTTCATCTGCCTCGATCGGCATTAATAACTCGGCAAACGAAAAAAAGGCCACAACTGCAATCTTCCACCTGGAAGACCCCATCCTTTTCTGGTGGAAAGTTTACAGATTTGGGATGTTAGCTTTCTTAGGGCTATCCCACCTTCTTCCTGGTTGTATGACAGTGGCAGTTTTTTAGGATGCTCTTCAGACGCATATGGCGTAAATTGCCTCACGAGCTCACATCGCATTCGCATGTGATTGATGCGAACATGTCACATGGCTTGTACTCGCCAATCAAAGTCGAAGACGATGAAGAAACCGTTGAATAATGTAACTCCGGTTGTTGGCTTACACGTTCAGCCACTTTCAGCCACTTTCAGCCACGTCATCCGACTGCGAGAACCAGAATTGCCTCACCTTTGTGTGCATATAACCTGAAACCTGGCCCACTCAAGTGTGCAACTGCAGCCCGTAATTCGGGGCGTTCCTGCATGTGGCCATCCTTGCATCTGCAGGAACGCCCCCCCCGAGAATCCCATTGGTTCCTTCATGAACCCCGCAAGCAGAAACCCCCCTTATGAATGTGGGTCAAAAGGGAAATAAAAGTATTATCTGAGTTTTTTCACTCCCGCATGGCAGGTCCGTTGTTAACAGAACTGCGAGAAAACATTGCCCGACGGGTGGGGCGAAGGACACTGTATACCGGTCCCCCCCCCCGCCTCCCGCTAGTACAGCAGGTGGGAGGCTGGAGCGACACAGTGTGCTAACTAGCTAGTTTAGTTATACACATTTTTGCTACTGGTGTTTAATAGCTATTGGTAGCTGCTGTTGTCGCCTCGCCTCTTCTTCTGCGGGGTTAATCGGCAGTTGGCATCCAATGTTATGGTGCATTACCGCCATCTACTGTACTGGAGCGCCCCTGCCTCCCGCCTATGTACTGGAGTCATAGCTTAAAAATGGACCAATAGAGGTATAAAGAGAGGTTCCTGCAGATGCAGAAATGCCCACATGCAGGAACGCCCCAAATTGCGGGCTGCAGTTGCACCCTTCTTGGCCCACTTCTCATGTATGATTATTGCAGCGTTGGAACTAGAAAACTCAGCAATTTTCAACAGAGTTTTCTAGTTCCGACTAGTACTTGAACGCGGCATACACTGGTGATATATAACTAATTTAACAGATTTGTCATCATCATCATATCTGCTTGGAATGCTAGGTACATCTCATTACATCATGTGACATAAAATATGTATAACTGTATCATGTTCCACTGTAGGGATTTGTGTCTCTTTTAGTCTTTATCTCAGACTTAGCCAACCATGTAAAACATCCAACAAGGACTTTTTAATTTATTTGATTTAACCTTTATTTAACCATGCAAGTAAATTAAGAACAAATTCTTATTTACAATGTCGGCCCAGCAAGATAATAACACGGCAGCAGCGCAAACATTGTTAGGCACAGACAACAGCACAAAGACAAAAAATGGTAGAAACAAACACACATCAAGCGAAGCAGACACAAATTACAGTAAGAGTGTCCATGATTAAGTCTTTGATTGTAGAGATGGAGATAAAAGTGTCGAGTTTGTGTTTTTTCCAGCTCGTTCCAGTCACTAGCTGCAGCGAACTGAAAAGAGGTGCAACCCAGGGATGTGTGTGCTTTGGTGACCTTTAACAGAATGTGACTGGCAGAACAGGTATAGCATGTTTGTTTTGTCATTTAGCAGGCACTCTCATCCTCAGCGACTTACACAAGCAATTATGGTTAAGTGTCTTGCTCACGGGCACACCGACAGATTTTTCACCTAGTCGTCTGAGGGATTCAAACCAGCGACCTTTCGGTTACTGGCCCAACTCTCTTAACCGCTAGGCTACCTGCTGCCTATGTGGATGATGAGCGTTGTAGTAGGTATCTCAGATAGGGGGGGATTGAGGACTAAGAGGGTTTTATAAATAAGCATCAACCAATTATCTTGTGCCAGGTATGCAGAGATGGCCAGTTTATAGAGGAGTACAGGGTGCAATGATGTGTCTTATAAGGAGCATTGGTGACAAATCTGATGGCCGAATGGTAAAGAACATCTAGTTGCTCAAGAGCACCCTTACCTGCTAATCTATAAATTATGTCTCCGTAATCTCAAATCCAAAATATAATACCATTTTATTTTTATGCATTTTTTATTTAACCTTTATTTAACTGGGCTATTTATCACATGCTTTGTAAACAACAGGTCTAGAGTAACAGTGAAATGCTTACTTACAAGTCCTTTTCCAACAACGTAGAGTTAAAGATAAAGATACAAAATATAGTGAAATAGTGACATGAGGAATAAATACACAGTGAATAACGAATAACAATAACGAGTTAAAAATACCGTGGCAATATACAGGGAATATTAGTCAGTGCAAGAGAGTCAATGCAGGTAGTCTGGGTTGCCATTTGATTAGCTATTTAGCAGCCTTGTTTAGCAGTCTTATGGCTTGGGGGTAGAAGCTGTTCAGGGTCTTGTTGGTTCCAGACTTGGTGCACTGATACCACTTGCAGTGCTGTAGCAGAGAGTACAGTCTATGGCTTTGGTGGCTGGCGTCTGACAATTTTTTGCGCCTTCCTCTGACACTGCCTGATATAGAGGTCCTGGATGGCAGGGAGCTTGGCCTCAATGATGTACTGGGCCATGCTCACCACCCTCTGTATCGCCTCGCAGTCAGGTGCCTTGCAGTTGCCATACCAAGCGGTGATACAGCCAGTCAAGATGCTCTCAATGCTGCAACTTTTTGAGGATCTGAGGGAACGTGCCCTCTTCACAACTGTGTGGGTGTGTGTGGACCATGTTAATTCCTTAGTGATGGACACTGAGAAACTTGAAGCTCTCGACCCGCTCCAATACAGCCCCATCGACGTTGATGAGGACGTGCTCGCCCCTCCGTTTTCTGTAGTCCACGATCAGCTCCTTTGTCTTGCTGATGTTGAGGGAGAGGTTTTGTCCTGGCAGTGTCTCTGACCTCATCCTTATAGGCTGCCTCATCATCATCGGTGATCAGTCCTATCACTGTCGTGTTGTCAGCAAACTTGATGATAGTGTTGAAGTCGTGCGCGGCTTTGCAGTCGTGGGTGAACAGGGTGTACAGGTGGGGACTAAGCACACACTCCTGAGGGACCCCCGTTTTCATGGTCAGCGCGGCAGATTTGCAGTTGCCTACCCTTACCGTCTGCGGACAGCCAACCAGGATGTCCAGGATCCAGTTGCAGAGGGAGTTGTTCAGTCCCAGGGTCCTGAGCTTGGTGATGAGCTTGGCGGGGACTATGCTATGGTGTTGAATGCTGAGCTGTAGTCAATGAACAGGATTCTTACAGGATTCTTACATTCCTTTTGTCCAGATGGGTGAGGGCAGTGTGTAGTGCAGTAGAGATTGCATCATCTGTGTATCTATTGGGGAGGTAATCAAATTGGAGTGGGTCCAGTGTGTCTGGGATGATGGTGTTGATGTGAGCCATGACCAGCCTTTCAAAGCATTTCATGGCTGTAGATGTGTGCTACGGGGTGATAGTCATTTAAGCAGGTTACCTTGGCGTTCTTTGGCACAGAGACTATGTTGGTCTGCTTGAAAGAAGTTGGTATTACAGACCGGGTCTGGGATAGGTTGAAAATGTCAGTGAAGACACTTGCCAGCTGGTCAGCGTATGCTCTGAGTACGTGTCCTGGTATTCCGTCTGGCCCCGCGACCGTGCGAATGTTAACCTATGTAGCCCTTTCCTGCAGTCAAATGACCTAGTGGCCTCTTAGGTGGAATGTTATTAATATTTTTCATAATTCCATAATTAATAAACTTTTCATTTTGTTAATGCTGACAATCCAGTGTTTCTATGTCAAACGGTTGTGTTATATTTCAGTCTTCTGTGATGTATATAAAGTGTTATATAGGGATGCAAACTCAAAATTGAATACATTTCAACTCTATATCTGAAATGGTACAGGTATTAAAAAAAATAATACAACAAATTGTATATTTTCGTATCAAAGTAGATTTGTTTAAGACCACAAAGAAACACTCTGTGTGACCCTGATTTAGCCCACTGCAGTAAGAGGTCTTAATCACATTTAAAGGGCTTACTCACATCTGCTACAGAGAGTGAGATCATACAGTCATCCGGTACAGTTGGGGCTCTCATGCATGGTTCAGTGTTGCCTTGGAGTGAGCATAGAAGACATTTAACTTGTCTGGTAGGCTTGCGTCACTGGGCAGCTCTCGGCTGGGTTTCCCTTTGTAATCCGTGATAGTTTGCAAGCCCTGCCACATCCGTCGAGCATCAGAGCCGGCGTAGTAGGATTCGATCTTAGTCCTGTATTGATGCTTTGCCTGTTTGATGGCTCGCTGGAGGTCGTAGCAGGATTTCCTTTAGGCGGCCAGATTAGTGTCCCACTCCTTGAAAGCGGCAGCTCTAGCCTTTAGCTCAGTGCGGATGTTGCCTGTAATCCATGGCTTCTGGTTGTGGTATGTAGGTACGGTGACAGTGGGGATGACGTCGTCGATGAACTTATTAATGAAGCCGGTGACTGATGGTGTAAACTCCTCAATGTTGTCGGATGAATCCCGGAACATATTCAAATCTGTGCTAGCGAAACAGTCCTGTAGCTTAGCATCCACACCACTTCCGTATTGAGCGCATCAGTGGTACTTCCGAATTTGAGTTTTTGCTTGTGAGCAGAAAGCAGGAGGATAGAGTTATGGTCTGATTTGCCAAAGGTAGGGTGAGGGAGGGCCTTGTATGCGTTTCTGTGTGTGGAAAAAAGACAATGTAGATTTTTGTCACCTCTAGTTGCACGGGTGACACAGCAGATGTTCTGACTTTACACATTGCACTCTTTGAGAGAGGTAGTTAGCAAACCATGCCAAAGACCCTTCAGAGACACCAATACTCCTTATCCAACCCACAAGAATGTAATGGTCTACTGTATTGAAAACTTTGGCAAAGGCAATAAAGATAGCAGCACAACATTGCTTAGAGTCAAGGGCAGTGGTGACATCATTTAGGGAATTTAAGGTTGCAGTCAGACATCCTTAACTTAAGGATTGGTGGGTCCCTTGCGGGACGGTTGAGACAGGTTAAAAAGGTGAGAGATAGGCTTAGAGATAACAGAGGATGCAATCTTAAAGAAGAAAGGATCTAAACCATCTGACCTAGATGTTTTCTTAGGGTCAGGTTTAAGGAGCTCCTTTAGCACCTCAGACTGTGACCGCCTGCAGGGAGAAGCTTGGCGTGGGAAACAGAGGGAGGAGCATCAGGGCTAGTCACATTAGAAGGGTTGGGAGATGAGGAAGTGTTGGACGGGCAAGGAGGTGTGGATGAGTCAAATAGAAATACTGACTTAATGAAGTGATTAAAGAGTTCAGCCATACGTTCCTTGTCAGTAACAACCACATCATCAACATTAAGGGACATAGGCAGCTGTGAGGAGGAGGGTTAATTATCCAGGTATCTCTGTCACGCTCTGACCTAGGAGAGCTGTGTTTTCTCTGTTTAGTTAGGTCAGGGTGTGATAGGTGGGTGGGAATTCTATGTTTTGTTTTCTATGTTTTGGCCGGGTATGGTTTCCAATCAGAGGCAGCTGTCTATCGTTGTCTCTGTTTGGAAGCCATACTTAGGCAGCCTGTTTTTTGCTTTGTTTTGTGGGATCTTTATTTTGTACTGCTTGTTAAGCCTACAAGATGTTACGGTCGTTTTCATTGTTTGTTCCTTTTGTTTGTAGTGTTCTGAGGTAAATAAATACTACGATGAACACTTACCACGCTGCGCTTTGGTCCACTCCTTTTCACGATCATGACAGAAGATCCCACCACCAAAGGATCAAGCAGCGTGGGCTGATGGACTGGACATGGGATGACATCCTGGATGGCAAAGGATCCTGGACGTGGGAGGAGATCCAGGCCGGAAGGGATTGCCTCCCGTGGGAACAGGTGGAAGCAGCGAGGGAGGTACAGCGACGAGATCGACAGGCAAGGCAACAACGGAGGCCCGAGAGGCAGCGGCAAAAAATTGTTTTGGGGGGGCACACGGGTAGATTGGCTAAGGCGGTTTTAAGACCTGAGCCAACTCCCCGTGCTTACCGTGGGGAGCGAGTGACTGAACAAGCACCGTGGTATGCAGTGATGCGCACTGTGTCGCCCATGCGCACTCACAGCCCGGTGCGCTCGGTACAAGCTCCTCACCGTTGCCGTGCTAGAGTTGGCCGTCAGCCAGGAAGAAGTGCGCCGGCTCAGCATATCTGGTCTCCAGTGCGTCTCTACGGCCCAGGTTATCCTGCGCCTGCTCTACACACGGTACCCCCCGTTCACCAGCGCAGCACAGTTTGTCCTGTACCAGTGCCCCGCCCTTGCTGGGCTACAGTGACCATCCAGCCAGGACGGGGTGTGCCAGCCCTGAGCTCCAGACCTGCACACCCAGTCTCCTGTGTGTCTCCCCAGTCCGGTGAGACCGGTTCCAGCTCCACATAGGAAGCCTCCAGTGATGATCAAGGGTCCGAAGCCTCCAGTGATAATCCATGGCATGAAGCCTGTAGGGATGATCCATGGCCCGGAGCCTGTAGGGATGATCCATGGCACGAAGCCTCCAGTGATAATCAATGGCCCGGAGCCTCCAGTGATGATCCATGGCACAAAGCCTCCAGTGATGATCCATGGCGCGGAACCTGTAGTGATGATCCATGGCACGGAGCCTGCAGCGACGGTCCCCAGTCCGGAACCTACAGAGACGCTCTCCAGTCCGGAGCCTCCAGCGACGCTCTCCAGTCCTGAGCCTCCAGCGACGCTCTCCAGTCCGGAGCCTCCAGCGACGCTCCTCAGCCCGGAGCCTCCAGCGACGCTCCTCAGCCCAGAGCCTCCAGCGACGCTTCTCAGTCCGGAGTCTCCAGCGACGCTCCTCAGTCCGGAGCCTCCAGCGACGCTCTCCAGTCCGGAGCCTCCAGCGACGCTCCCCAGTCCGGAGCCTCCAGCGAGGGCTCTTCAGTCCGGAGCCTCCAGCGACGCTCTCCATTCCGGATCCATTCCGGAGCCTCCAGCGGCGCTCCCCAGTCCGGAACTTCCAGCGGCGGTCTGCAGCCCAGAGTCTTCAAAGGCGGTCTGCAGCCCAGAGGCTTCAACGGCAGTCTGCAGCCCAGAGGCTTCAACGGCGGTCTGCAGCCCAGAGGCTTCAGCGGCGGTCTGCAGCCCAGAGGCTTCAGCAGCGGTCTGCAGCCCAGAGGCTTCAGCGGCGTTCTGCAGCCCAGAGGCTTCAGCGGCAGTCTGCAGTCCAGAGGCTTCAGAGGCGAGCGCATGACAAAAAAATTCAAAATATTCCATTACCGTACTTCGAAGCATGTCAAACGCTGTTTAAAATCAATTTTTATGCTATTTTTCTCGTAAAAGAGCGATAATATTCCAACCGGGCAACGTTGTATTCATTCAAAGGCTGAAAGAAAAAAATGGAGTAGTCTCGTGCACGCGCATCTCAGTCTCACTGTCCCCAGGCTGACCACTTACAAATTCTGCTGTTGTTCTTTGCCCAGAGACAAGAGACAAGAAGCCTTAGAAAATGTCACGTTACAGCACAGATGCTGTATTTTCGATAGAGATGCAACAGAAGGACAACAAATTGTCAGACAGGGCACTTCCTGTATGGAATCTTCTCAGTTTTTGGCCTGCCATATGAGTTCTGTTATACTCACAGACAACATTCAAACAGTTTTAGAAACTTAGAGTGTTTTCTATCCAAATCTACTAATTATATGCATATTCTAGTTTCTGGTCAGGAGTAGTAACCAGATTAAATCGGGTACGTTTTTTATCCGGCCGTGAAAATACTGCCCCCTATCCCAAAGAAGTTAAAGTAACTGACTTTGGCCTTCCAGATAGCCTGAGTGGGCGCTTATCCAAAAAAAAAAAAAAATCCATTCATTTTCCCATAGGCTTTGTCCAATGAACCATGGTGGCGTTATAGTGCCTACAAAAAGACAGCATTACTATTGCTCTCTATTGGAGCTATCAGCAATAGACAGGCCAGGGTGTACATGCACATTTCCAGATATCATCAGCAGTAATACAATCAGGGCACAGCAGAAGACAGGGAGAGCTTTGCAGTGTAGATTTTTTATGACATTTGAATGTGCATCAGATGGCAACAAGATCATATTGTACAGCAATTTCATCAGGTAACATGAATACAAAGCCGGCGAGAGAGGGTTAGAATAGGATGGAAGGCCTTGTCTGTGTAACCAATAGAGTCAGAGTCGTGAGTTTGGAAACAAACATTCCCACTGGGCACAGGCGTCAGTTCAACATCTAGTATTGATTTGTTTGAGTTGTCAACTAACATGAATTCAAATTGAAATCAACAAACAATTTCACCCCGTCATTGGATTTTGATGAACATTTTTGCTAGTTTAACCAGTTTTCCATGTTGATTCAACATCCTCACATTGAATTATTTGGTTGAAATGATATGGAAACAACGTTGATTCAACCAGTTTTTGCCCAGTGGGTAGTCTTTCCCACGGTCGGGTAAACAAGCAAGTTCATAATCAACAAAGAAGCAGTAGTCATGGAGTAAGATTCATGAGCATCGATCAGGTTTTACTTGTACTTGCAAACATGATTTTGGAATCTGGGGATAATACTAGCCAAAAAGAAAAGTTTTCAGCAGTAACTTTTCTGTAATCAATACAAAGAATTCACCTAAGTTTGACACTTTAAACATTGATTAGTCATCATTCTTCACATGTGTCATTCATAAACCGACAGTCAACAAATTCATTGCTTCCATCTCAGACGTTTTGTAATTTGCATAGGCTATAGCTAGATAATAATGCATTGGATAATAATGCACCCCCCCTTCGGCTAAGTAACTGCTTAACTTTACTAACAATGTAACTTTTATCTGATATTAGGTCAATGATTGGACCATCTGATTGAAGGTCACCCTACTGATTTGCCATAAGGTAAAGAGACACATTTATGTGCAAACTGTGCATCTAGGATTTGCAGTCCTCTAGATATGTTGAAACACTCCAAAGGCTCTTCTGCACAGGTCACTGGATTAGGGGGCCAACGTATGTACAAATTCCCTGTAACAATATGGATAAAAACATTTTTACGTTTATTGTTAGAATTAAATTATTTAGAATCAGAATTGCAATTTTTGCCAAATAGAAATTGCAACTGAAGAGTTGACAAGATTTTCTAACCTGATGATGCCTGGCAGGTGAGGGTCTTTGTATAATCCATTGTGATGGTACCCAAGGGATCCGGCGAACGGTATCATCTTCACTTGATTTTCTGAGTTCTGGGCACTCTGTGCTATTTCATACAGCTTGATAGGAACATAACAAAGAATTAGGGGTGGAAACTTCCTTTATTGTAAATATCATGTTTCTTGGAACTCTTCTTGATATATACTCATTCAACCCATACAGATAATATCAGAAATGTTGCTTGGGATACTATGGACAGATGACAATAGAGGAATTATTGTCAGTTACAGTAAAAGTATCATGCCACACCTGCTGAGCCATGTGGATGGGCACTATGTGGTCATCCTCTGCATGAAGGATCAGAAGACGACTCTTCATCCGCTTCAAGCTGTGGAGAATTGATGAAGCATCACTTTACATGAACAGTCAACCTCAATCTCTCAGAACGATTCTCAAACACATTTGGTTGCAGTGCATTCAGAAAGTATTCATACCCCTTGACTTATTCCACATTTTGTTGTATTAAAGCCTGAATGTGATCAAGACTAAGTAGATGATTGTGGACTACAGGAAAAGGAGGACCATTCTCATCGACGGTGCTGTAGTGGAGCAGGTAGAGAGCTTCAGGTGCCTTGGTGTCCACATCACCAACAAACTAACATGGTCCAAGCACACCAAGACAGTCGTGAAGAGGGCACGGCAAAACCTATTCCCCCTCAGGAGACTGAAAAGATTTGGTATTGACTCTGTACCGGTACCCCCGGTATATAGTCTCGCTATTGGTATTTTACTGCTGCTCTTTAATTATTTGTTACTTTAATTTCTTAATTTTTTTAGGTATCTTTCTTAAAACTGCATTGTTGGTTAAGGGCTTGTAAGTAAGCATTTCACTGTAAGGTCTACACCTGTTGTATTCGGGCGCATGTGACAAATACAATTTGATTTGATTTTAATTGAATTCAACATTTCTTTCACCCATCTACCCCATAATGACAAAGTCAAAACATATTTTTAGGAATGTTACCAAATTTATTTAAAAATTAAATACAGAAATATCTAATTTACATAAGTATTCACAACCCTGAGTCAATACATGTTAGAATATATATATATTTTAGAATCCATATTCCTTGCCAATGACAAGCATACCCATAACATGATGCAGCCACCACCATGCTTGAAAATATGAAGAGTGGTACTTAGTGATGTGTTGGATTTGCCCCAAACATAATGCTTTGTATTCAGGACATGAAGTTCATTTCTTTGCCACATTTTTTGCAGTTTAATTTAGTGCTTCATTGCAAACAGGGTGCATGTTTTGGATTATTTTAATTCTGTACAGGCTTCCTTCTTTTCACTCTGTTGTTTAGGTTAGTATTGTGGAGCAACTACAATGTTGTTGATTCATAGTCAGTTTTATTCTATCACAGCCAATAAACTCTGTAACTGTTTTAAAGTCACCATTGGCCTCATGGTGAAATCCCTGAGCAGTTTCCTTCCTCTATGGCAACTAGGTTCGGAAGGACGCCTGTATCTTTGTAGTGACTGGGTGTATTGATACACCATCCAAAGGGTAATTAATAACTTCACCATGCTCAAAGGGATATTCAATGTCTGCTTTCTTTTACCAATCTACCAATGGGTGCCCTTCTTTGCGAGAAATAAACAAATCTGTGTTTGCAATTCACAGAAATGAGGTAGTCATTCAAAAATCACATTAAACACTGTTATTGCAACTTATTATGTGAGTTGCACATTTTTACTCCTGAACTTATTTAGGCTTGCCATAACAAAGGGGTTGAATACTTATTGACTCGAGACATTTAAGATTTTCATTTGAATTGATTTGTTAAAAATTGTAAAAACATTTCTCCACTTTCACATTATGGGGTATTGTGTATAGGCCAGTGACATAAAATCTCAATTTAATCAATTTGAATTCAGGCTGTAAAACAAGGTGTGAATACTTTCTGAAGGCACTGTAACAGTTAGTTATTTTGATTTGATATCGCATATTGCAAACCTGTATTAATAATCTCAAAATAAAGGATGATAAGTACACTGAAAAGTTGCATAAACCAAAATAAATTTACAACAAAATGTTTTGTTTTCATTTGAATCTAAATCGAGAAAATACGTACTTTTCATCATTAGGGAAGATGATATTGTTTTCTGCCATTGTGTCCAGGAAAAAGTACTCAAAACCTGGGAACTTCCGATAAAACTGAGGACACAAGGAAAATTAAAGAGGAAGAGAAGTGCAGTTTAGTACATTAATAAATTCTAAATCATGGTATTTTAAGATGTACTGTGCCACCATGGAGAGGAGGGTATGTGAGTCTTACCCAGGCAAACGGATGATGGGCACCCCCCTGTCGAATGTTGGTGTATGCTCCCTCAATGATCACACCATCAACAACAATCCCTGATAAAAGCAAAATATTCTGAGTCTAAGTACATCAGGTCAACTTCCATGAACTGAGTCACACAAAAAACATTAATGAAATGTGTATTGTACTGTAACTAGAGGGTATAAAAAGTTGAATGGGTTCAGTAAAGCCTACCTTGTTCAATTAGTTTGACTGCAGTGTTAGTGGCCACTCTGTACAAACATGAGGGGTAAAATGGTGTTTACTGATCATGTCTCGTACTTTGAGTCATTGTCAAAATGTTCTGTCATATTTCTAATTATTGATTGGAGTATTTCAATCATTTCTGTTAGTGGTGGTAGATAAGTAGTAGTAGTAGTAGTAGTAGTAGTGACAGATTCCTCTAACTTAAACATCTCACAAATATATATATTGTGTATGAGGGGTGGAACAAGAAAAAAATGAAACAAATAAGTGTTAATTAAAAAAAAATTTTTTTGTCTCATACACCTGATAGGTGCAGGGAAATGTGTTGTTTTTTACAGAGTCAGTCATAGTAGTACGGCGCCCCTAGAACAAATTAGGGTTAAGTGCCTTGCTCAAGTGCACATCGACAGATTTCTCGCCTTGTCGGCTCGGGTATTCGAACCAGCAACCGTTCGGTTATAGCTAGGCGAACAGTCTCTTGTATGGACAATGTTACTTTTCAAATCAAACAAACAGTTAAATATGATATGATTTAAATCATGAAAAGCCTACCAGTGGAATGAAATACATATCTCATTTGGAGTGTAAGGCAAAGGTAATAAAACGTACAGGTCAAGCTAATCAAGGTAAATGTAAAAACGTTAAAAGTAATCATAGGTAATATTGTGTTTGCTTACTTAGTAACATAACTAATTTCTGTATAATATTCATGTGCTGTTCTATAGACCAATTTCTGTGTCCAAATCCTCACTATCAGTAGCTGCAATTTGGCAGTACGCCCAGACCTTGTTTTAAGAACGAAAGATATCTCAGTTTCAAGGTCTCAGATTAGAGAGGAGAAGCCTGGTCAGGTATTGGTCTGTCACATGTTATGAACCAGTATTGGTTTGTCACATGGATGAAACAAAAAAGGAGAATGATTCATTAATTATGCTAAATCATGCAAATATAACTTGTCTGTGTATAGCCGTATATGAGACAACTGCTGGGTCTGCCCAGGTAGAGCTCGTGATTGACATGTGTACTATGGTGCATTGAGTTGGTTGGAACCTTTCCAGTGCGCTGACAATAAAGAATGATTCATTTCAGATTGACTTGAGTGTCCCTGTGTAAGAATTTCCGCGACATTACCTTTACAGATAAAGATCGTCATTTGAGCCAGTTTGCTACATCAGGAAAATAATCCTGCAGTAACAGGAAATGTGAATTATTATGTGGATTATAATTAATGGACATTTTCTAGCGGTTGATACATTTTTTGTTAGGTCAGATCAAGTCTGAAATTTCAAAGTGGAAATCACACTTTAGAAGTCTTTATAAAACTGAAATACACTACAAGTTTGCATTGCAGGAAAATTCTCAGCAACAAAACAGTGATCAAATTAAGAATCCTACATCTGTACCTTTGCCTTACACCCCAATTTCATTACATTGTGAGATATGCATTTAATTTGAAGGTTTTTCATGATTCGAATTGTGGTTATATGATTTAACTGTTATTTGTTTGATTTGAAAGCTCACATTGCTCAGTTAAGAGACTCCAGTGTATAGTTTAATTTAAAGCTTGCTTGTTTCATTTCTTCCCACCCCTCATAATTGTGTGAAACTGTGCATCAGATCTGGGATAACTACAGTGCATTCGGAAAGTATTCAGACCCCTTGACTTTTTCCACATTTTGTTACGTTACAGCCTTATTCTAAAATTGATTCAATATTTTTTTTTACCCCTTATCAATCTACACACAATACCCCATAATGACAAAGCAAAAACAGGTTTTTAGAAATGTTTGCAAATGTATTTAAAAAAAATCAAACTGAAATATTACATATACATAAGTATTCAGACTGTTTACTCAGTACTTTGTTGAAGCACCTTCGGCAGCAATTACAGCCTCAAGTCTTCTTGGGTATGACGCTACAAACGTGGCACACATGTATTTGGGGAGTTTCTCCGATTATTCTCTGCAGATCCTCTCAAGCTCTGCCAGGTTGGATGGGGAGCATCGCTGCATAGCTATTTTCAGGTCTCTCCAGAGATGTTCGATCGGGTTCAAGTCCGGGCTCTGACTGGGCCACTCAAGGACATTCAAAGACTTGTCCCGAAGCCACTCCTGCATTGTCTTGGCAGTGTGCCTAGGGTCGTAGTCCTGTTGGAAGGTGAACCTTCACCCCAGTCTGAGGTCCTGAGTGCTCTGGAGCAGGTTTTGATCAAGGATCTCTGTACTTTACCTCGTTCATTTTTCCATCGATCCTGGCTGGTCTCCTAGTCCCTGCCACTGAAAAAAATGCTCCCAGCACCATCCTTCACCGTAGGAATGGTGCCAGGTTTCCTCCAGATGTGACGCTTGGCATTCAGGCCAAAGAGTTCAATCTTGGTTTCATCAGACCAGAGAATCTTGTTTTAGGTGCCTTTTGGCAAACTCCAAGCAGGCTGTTATGTACCTTTTACTGAGGAGGGGCTTCCGTCTGGCCTCTCTACCATAAATGCCTGATTGGTGGAGTGCTGCAGAGATGGTGGTCCTTCTGGAAGTTTCTCCCATCTCCACAGAGGAACTCTGGAGCTCTGTCAGAGTGACCATCGGGTTCTTGGCCACCTCCCTGACTAAGGCCCTTCTCCCCCGATTGCTCAGTTTGGCTGGGCGGCCAGCTTTAAGAAGAGTCTTGGTGGTTCCAAACTTCTTCCATTTAAGAATGTTGGAGACTTGGGGACCTTCAATGCTGCAGACATTTTTTGGTACCCTTCCCCAGATCTGTGCCTCGACACAATCCTGTCTCGGAGCTCTACGGACAATTCCTTCGACCTTATGGCTTGGTTTTTGCTCTGACATGTCTGTCAACTGTGGGACCTTATATAGACAGGTGTGTGCCTTTTCAAATCGTGTCCAATCAATTGAATTTACCACAGGTGGACTCCAATCAAGTTGTAGAAACATCTCAAGGATGATCAATGGAAACAGGATCCACTTAAGCTTAATTTTCAGTCTCATAGCAAAGGGTCTGAATACTTATGTAAATAAGGTATTTCTGTTTTTATTTGTACATTTGTAAAAGTTTCTAAAAACCTGTTTTCATGCTGTCGTTATGGTGTATTCTATGTAGATTGATGAAGAATATGTTTTATTTAATCTATTTTAAAATAAGGCTGTAACGTAACAAAAGGTGGAAAAAGGGAAGGGGTCTAAATACTTTCTGAATGCACGGTATAGTTTTAACTATGCTTTGTGGAAAGTAACTCGTTTTGGGGGGAATAAATAGTTACTTTGACTACATCTATTTGAATAGAAATCACAAAAAATCACTACTTTTTAAAACTATTTGAATACATTTCTGAGAAAACAACTACTTAAAAAAACATTTGAATACTACTTTTCTGAAACTATTGGAATTGGCTGCCTTCAACTAATGGCAGTTGTGTGGAATTGCATATAGAAAGAGAATGAATAGAACACAATCTCCTATGCTATTCCAATCTGACAGTCATATTTGATCTACACAATACATTTATATATGAACATTCTGTAAATGTAAATTCTCCTGAATGTCCACTGCCTCAGGTGTACATAATCAAGTCAAACCAATTAACCAATTATATTTAGTACATATGTATAAATAAGTTGTGAGTGACTCTTTCAACATGCCACTGAAAAGGGTGAAAGCAGCAATTCATTTTATGATACCTAAAAATCCTGAAGAGAAATTCAATGTTTAAATTCAAGTTGGATGCTTAGCAAAAACAACTGAACTTCTTTGTCCATCTGAGGGGAATGGTTCTTATTTCAAACACACACTATACCATCTTTAAATGGATACTTTACTCTGAATTTTACTCGAAATATAAACTAACAAGATTTTCCACCTACCTTGGCTGTAGTTAATTCAAGAAGGCCGTTTTGGGATATTTTTTATACTTAATGGAGCAACATTTTATTAGCATGTTACATGATACTTTGGTAATTGCATTTTAATTACATAGCAATGAGCTGAGCATTTTTGAAAGTACTGTACACAGGAAAAGTGACTGTTCCTTATTCCACTTATGTAATCACACCATTATTATTCAATTATAAAGCAATTTCCAAAGTTCTATGTAACAACTATGTTGCTATTGTAATAATCACAAAGGTACTAGTACTATACATGTATAAGAATTTGATGTTTAGTGTTACTGTATTACTTGTCTCACTCACTGTGAAAATACGTTTGTTAGTAATTTTGAAGCTGCAAAAGTGGTCTGCTCAAATGTTGAGGTGATTGATTCCATGTCCCTCATGTATTTAATTCTTGGCTATAAATGATATTAAGATTCATATCTATATCGGAGAGCCCTCCAAACCATGTGCTAATGATGATATATTTAGACTAATTCAACTAACTGTTCTTCATCAAATACTTGGCAGCCTTCAAATGCATCATTTTTTTTCAAATACCTTCAAATATTATTTGGTTTTCTGAGAGGTATTCAAAATACTTGAAAATATTATGTTTTTTTGAGACATGTATTTGAATATTAAAGAAAATAGTTGCCATTTAGTTGAAACTCTACATAAACTATATTAGACTACCTTGAGTATTTGAAAAGTTTGTATTTTAAAATAAACTTCCAAAAACAACTATTGTTTGCCCAGGTCTGCTGCGCATTGACATAAAAAAATAATTTCTACTCGCTTATCTCATCTCTACAAACTGAACCATCCACCTGAAGGCACACATTTGGTCACTCACCCAGTGCCAAGGGAGTGTCCCCATAATACCACCAGACTGCTCCCACTGCGGGCTTTTACCCACTGGTACAAGTAGAGGGTGTCAGTGGTTAGACCAACTTCAGTGGGCTCTCCGGTGGAGTCCCCAAAACCTGTTAGAGTTTCTTATATCAATGGTTGTTCACTATGCAAACATACTAGACTATGTATAGGCTTATCATGTCATGTCTGTCTGCCTGAGGTAAACTTGATGCAGAGTTGTGCAATGATTTGTATTTGACCACAAGGGGGAAGTCACAGCGAACCCACGCCAGAGGGTGAGCTCTACTGCAGTGTAAGGAATTGGGACTTGGTTGTCGGACTCTCTTCACAGCAAGCAAGGTAAAATTACACTGTCACAACACAACATGTAGACTAATGCTAGGTTATCAAGGATGTGTGCAATGATTATAAACATTTATTCAGACTAAATAAATAAAGCAAATATGTTTCAACAGTCTAGTCAAATGTAAGTTTAACCAACCTCTGTAGTCCAAAGCCAAAACATGGCAACCTATTGCACTCAGCACCTGTGGACACAAAGGCCAATCACCAATTTATCAATCACCAATGTCATTTTTCTGCCATGATGAAGTAACTTTTGATGTAGTCGACAGTCACTTACATGTATTAATCCCACACGGTGACTTGCTGCCCTGTTTGAAAGAATGTGTACTTTTAGATTCAAAGTGAGAACAATATCATTGTATAGGAATCCATTGTTCTTCCTACCTTGTGCCTCCGTTGCCATGGAGATAAATGATAATCGGAATTCCAGCTCCCAAAGAATCTTGGTACCATTCCAAGTCCTTTCCCTGTGCCTCCTTCCACTGACTTTCAGGGACTGTGTGCCTTGAAGGTATTGTACAGTGACAACACTTGTAAGTGACAACATTAGGAAGTGACAACACGTGGAAGGGACGATGTATAGACTTTGATGTTTAAAGTTCAATGCTGTCTTTATAAAAGCTATACTGTCCAATGGCAGTGAGTGTACTTCCGAAGTAAGGTAGGTAGGCTACATTACCCTGCTCACAAAGTAACCTGGAGAAAGCCTACTCACCAAACACCCAATGAGATCCCTTGCTCAGATTTAAGGTACATGTTCACAGTGTGGTTAAGATACAGGTCAGCTGGCTGGCTAAGGTTGACAAAGAATGGGACGCTGACTAAAAAAACAAGGAGAGAAGCAGACGATATGTTATACGATTTGTTATTCCTGATTTGTCCAGTATTTTGGAAAATTATCATGATTAGCTTACACTCACCTCTGTGAGAATACACCAGGTGTTTTATGATGTCAGGGAACAGTCGCATCATGAAAGGCACAGAAACATAAATGACACATACAACCAGGAGACCTCTTTTGACCCACCACAACAAACGGGAGCGAGGTCTGAGAGAGAGAGAGAGAGAGACAAAAAGCGTCAACATTGCAATGACAAAGGTCCATGCTGTGTCAGCAGACCTTACTGGATATTGGCATTGAAGCACATTTTAGGCCAATAATAGGGCGCAATAGTTATGGAGTCTTTTTGTAGGCGCTAATGTAGACTAACTCCGCTATGGCTCGTTGGCCATAGCCTATGGAGAAATACATGGGCTTTTGGATAAACACAGAAAATACGGTCTGTGGCAAACATATGCTTAGAAGATCTTATATGTTTTGTTCTATGAGATAATATTCAACAACTAACATCACTTTTTGAATTTTGAAGCTTATGTAATCAAAATAAGCACATAAAGGCTTCATAATTAATAAAGGTCATGTTAACTGGCTGATATTATCTGATAGAACAAACCGAATAAGATCTCCTAAAGACCTCTACGGAGCCGACGGAGTATCGCAGTGTCATTTTACGTCACAAAATTGGCTGCTCCCCAAGAAATTTGGAACGCAGCGTATAGCTCCTTGCGAAGACTTGAGGGGCAGTATTGAGGAAGTTTTGCAATGGAAGTCCTGTCCCTGTGTCTACATCACAACCCGTATGGCATTTATAAACACGGAAGCAATGCTCCGTGTTTGCACGGAGCATTGCTTGCTTTTGCACGGAAGAAATGCTTGCTTTTATTTTCGACTGTCGCTACACTCAATTACAGTGCGTTCTGAAAGTCCTCAGACCCCTTGACCTTTTCCGCATTTTCTTACGTTACAGCCTTATTTTAAAACGGATTCAATTGTTTTTTTCCCCCTCATCAATTTACACAAAATACCCCACAATGACAAAGCAAAAACTGGTTTAGAAATGTTTGCTAATTAAAAAAAAAAAAAACTGAAATACCTTATTTACATAATTATTCAGACTCTTCACTATGAAACTCGAAATTGAGCTCAGGTGCATCCTGCTTCCATTGATCTTCCTTGAGATGTTTCTACAAGTTGGAATTAAATTGATTGGCCATGATTTGGAAAGGGGTACAACTGTCTATATAAGATCCCACAGTTGACAGTGCATGTCAGAGCAAGAAATAAGCCATGAGGTCGAAGGAATTGTCCGTGGAGATCCGAGACATGATTGTGTCGAGGCATAGATCTGGGGAAGGGTACCAAAAAATGTCTGCAGCATTGAAGGTCCCCGAGAACACAGCGGCCTCCACCATTCTTAAATGGAAGAAGTTGGAACCACCAAGGCTCTTCCTAGAGCTGGCTGCCCAGCCAAACTGACCATTTGGGAAAGAAGGGCATTGGTCAGGGAGGTGACCAAGAGCCCGATGGTCACTCTGACAGAGCTCCAGAGTTCCTCTGTAGAGATGGGAGAAACTTCCAGAAGGACAACCGTCTCTGCAGCACTCCACCAATCAGGCCTTTATGGTAGAGTGGCCAGACAGAAGCCACTCCTCAGTAAAATGCACATGACAGCCTGCTTGGAATTTGAAAAAAGGCCCCTAAAGACTCTAAGACCATGAGAAACAAGATTCTCTAGTCTGATGAAACCAAGATTGAACTCTTTGGCCTGAATGCAAGTGTCACGTCTGGAAACCTGACACCATCCCTACGTTGAAGCATGGTGGTGGCAGCATCATGCTGTGGGGATGTTTTTCAGTGGCTGGGACTGGGAGACTAGTCAGGGTTGAGGGAAAGATGAACTAAGCAAAGTACAGAGAGATCCTTGATGAAAACCTGCTCCAGAGCACTCAGGACCTCAGACGACCCTAAGAACACAGCCAAGACAACGCAGGGGTGGCGTCGGGACAAGTCTCTGAATGTCCTTGAGTGGCCCAGCCAGAGCCCGGACTTGAACCCGATCGAACATCTCTGGAGAGACCTGAGAATAGCTGTGCAGCGATGCTCCCCATTCAACCTGACAGAGCTAGAGAGGATCTGCAGAGAAGAATGGGAGAAACTCTCCAAATACAGATGTGCCAAGCTTGTAGCGTCATACCCAAGAAGACTCGAGGCTGTAATCGCTGCCAAAGGTGCTTCAACAAAGTACTGAGTAAAGGGTCTGAATACTTATGTAAATGTGTATTTGCAAAAATGTATACAAACCTGTTTTTGCTTTCTCATTTTGGGGTATTGTGTGTAGATTGGTGAGGATCTTTTTTTAAAATACATTTTAGAGTAAGACTGTAACGTATCAAAATGTGTCAAGGGGTCTGAATACTTTCTGAATGCACTGTATGTCTGTATGGCGTTGTGGACAGCCAAGAGACCGAGCAGAGGCCAAATGGCCCATCAACAAGTGGTTCATCATCTCCCCAACCTGGCTCATCACTTCCCTGGCCCTTCTCACCAACGCACCTTCCAGATGCGCCATCGCTCTCTGACCTCCGCCCCATCTGCCCGACCCAGCTCCAGTGGCCGAAGAGGAAGACAGATGAGAGTCCTTTGGAAGCTGAAATAATGCAACGGCGACAGAGTCCAGCAAGTGCCCTCTGATGCCATTGAACCATGGATGGCGCATCTTCCTCCTGACAACCATATTGCATTTGTCAGGGACATGACATTGAACTTTTTCAGGATCATCTAACAGTACCTTGAGTCCGCTCCGTCCGGTTCCGAGTGCGACAGCCTAAGTCTCAACCCAAAAACTGAACTCAGGTCTCCCCAAAAAACGTATGTTCGGTGTTCAAGACATTTGTGTAGATGTTGGTGGTGAACACGTTTTTCTGTATTATATATATTTTTTCTTATTCACAAGTTATGTTGGTGGGTAATTTACATGTTAAGGTGGTGGGTAATTTACTAGTTTGCCTTTGCAAATTTCCCCTCTTGTGATATTTTGTTCATCGAAAGAAATACATTTCTAGCAAAAGGTCAGCAAATCTCTTTATCTGGTTATTTATACATACGGCAGAAGATATTGCTGTATTCTGAAGCAGTCACTCAGTAAGCTTGTAGCGCTTTGTAGCGCTTTGTACATGGGCTATGTAGGGGTCTGTTCTTATTGTCTACAGTTGGACAGCCCTTCTCACCCATGTGCCATAGCAGGGAGGTCCTCATTGAAATGGTTGAAAGGCCACTACACAGCTTGTACATAGCCATGTAGATGAGGTTATTGTTTACAGCTGGACGGGCATTCTAACCAACGTACCATAGCAGGAAGATCCTCATTTAAAATGGTTAAAAGGCCACTACGCCTAGGAGGCGACCCATCATTCACCTGTTTTGAGCTATACATGTTTGCCTGTTTTGCCATTAATACATGGCACATATAAGTTTGCAAACAATGTAAATAAAAAATTATCATTGAGTTTATAAAGCTGCATACAAACATGGTCTCTTTTTCTCTTTCTTGAGTAAGGCAGCTCCAAAATGCAGGTGTTTCAGCCTAGCTCAGTGCTTTCTGTGGTGCTGGGGCAGCCAGCGGAAAATACAGAGCGTAGGGGTTGATAATGTTCTCTAGTCGTGCCGTGATTGGCTCAGTGTTCTGTCATTCATGGGGACACTACGTCACCGCAAAATCTACGGGGAGAGCTCGAAAATTCAAGCCCCTTGGGTGTTGCCATAGAGTCACATTAGAAGTGCCCATCTAAGAAGGCTCAAGGTCATTGGCCACAGATAAAATGACGTCAATTCACGTTACGTCTACCATAGCTTTGATTGGACTGACGATGTCAACATCATACTTCAAAACCTTAGTTAGCAAGCTATAAGTCATCATCATGAACCAAGTCGACAATCTATTGGCAAATCCTTTTCAATCCTTGTCATATGAAGAGAAGTTATGAAGAGAAATTATAGATAAAATGAATTGGTGCTCATCGGTCATTAAACAAACTTTACACAAGTAGGAAATCGCAAATTCAACAACGAGTGGTTTGGAAGGAATCAGTGGCTAACTGCAAGCATTGCAAAGCAATCACTAGCCTACTATTCAGTGGAGTGGACATGTGAGCCAAGTCTGGGATTAAGGGTCTCTTTTCCAAGCTTAAAAAGGATAAACATTCAACCTTGGCCATGCTGTCAATCCAGCATGACTTCTGCCGCGTTCAAAACTACTGGAAACTCGGAAATCTCAGACTTCAGTGAGTTCAAGACAAATGGGAACTCAGAAAAAACGAGCTCAGACTGGAAAAATAAGTTTTGAATGGTCATCCAACTCGGAATTCCAAGTCAGGAACTCTGGCCTCTTTCAAGAGCTCCGACCTGAAGATCACTGACGTCATGATTAGACCTTGTTTTATTCCGAGTTCCCAGTCTTGAAAGCACCATAAATCCAGAAAATGCTAGACTTTGACGACAAAGTTTGATGACAAATTTGCCCACGAAGGACAGCCGTGCCACCTTCCTGTTCAAGTGAGCACAGCACAAGGTGAGTCCAAAAATGTATTGTATGCTGCTGTATAAATTATGTAATATGCCAGGGAGACATGTATACCATAGCTAAGAAAGTAATGCTGAGTGTATGTTTTTTATTTTTATTTATCCATTATTTAACTAGGCAAGTCAGTTAAGAACAAATTATTATTTACAATGAGAGCCTACTGGGGAACAGTGTGTTAACTGCCTTGTTCAGGGGCATTAAGACAGATGTTTACCTTGTCAGCTCTGGGATTTGATCCAGCAACTTTTGGTTACT
Source organism: Salmo trutta (assembly GCF_901001165.1). Lineage (NCBI taxonomy): Eukaryota > Metazoa > Chordata > Actinopteri > Salmoniformes > Salmonidae > Salmo > Salmo trutta. Next base: position 27,717,043 of record NC_042961.1, on the reverse strand, counting down.
GGCCTAATGCTCTAACCACTAGGCTACCTGTTATGTAGTAAGCTGTAAGTAACCCATGATCCTCACCCTAATAATTTAGTCCCTTTCCTCCTCATAACTTAGCCTATTGTTCTGACTTGGTGCACATGTAGCCTATAGCCTGTTTTAGAGAAATGTAATCAATGAATATTGTAAGAGCTTTCATTGTCTGCTTATATGCCCCCTTTATTTATCATACAGTTCTGACTTGGTGTACAGGGAGAATACTGTAAGAACGGCCCATGTTCTGAATTCTGTCGCTGTACATTTCAAAAGTGCTGAACAAATACCTATTTTGACTGTCCATCCTAGCTCGCTCATTAATGTCTTCATCGAAATTACGGATTGCCTCTCATCCACTCGTCGTCCCCTTATGCCATAGTTTGTACATCTCAATTTTCAGTAGAAACAACATTTGTTTAAGCAAGTCAGTCATATCAGCAATGTTTTTTAAGGCAGTAAATGAGGCTGAATGAATTGCTTCGCTGCCAGTGTAGCAGTGGTAACGTGTTTGGGCTGCTGTTGGGACAGCTTTATGTAGGCCCTAACCGTTTGAGGGCACCGTTCGTCACCGTTATAGTTCAATGCATGTATTGTTTAGTGTTGTGTTGTATAGTGTAGTGGCTTTGCTGGCATGCATCAACAAAAAAATGGTGCGTTTGCTCCACCAAGATTTACATTATAAATCGCCACTGCTCAGACCTTATTTTCATTCGGCCTTTATCCCAAAACCTCATTCATTTCCCGCATAGGAATGGCTGAACGAACCCGAGGTTTCATTTATTTACTATACTCTAGTCTAGTCTAGAGAGCATAACTTAACGCAATTTTACCTCGGCTGCGCACTCGATGACACACCAGCTTCGTCTCCGGCAGTCTTCTGCTTCTTGGAGTCACGGTCACCAGTCCTCTTCCTCATCCTGAGACGTTTACTAAACTATTTACTATATGAGCCTCCAGTCCTCTGCATAATCAATGCAGCTGGTAAAAACACAGTCGTGAAACAATATGGTCTGATCTAGATTGACATCTAGGCTTTGTGACTAACTACTGTACTTAGTCTTTGTCGCCTACTGTATGTCTGTTCTTTTGTCGAATGCTGCGTTCGTAACCAAGTGGGAAGTTAGCACTATAGAGTTAGATAGAGAACTCTAGATGATAAAACCTGTTTGTCATTGAGGGCTTCCACCATTTCCCACTAGCAATTTCCAGTTAGAGGGCCATACAAATGGATTTTTTCCCCAGTCCTATGTTGTAAACAGCGAACCAAAGAGATATATAAAGATGATATGTCCTATGATGGCATTTGTGAGCACACAAGCAGAGCCATTGAGGCTATCTCCATTTCAAAGTAGTCCGCTTTCTTCTTTTACTGCTTCTATGAGTTGGTAAACAAACGGAAAGGTTGAATACTGCCACCTGGAGTGCGTTATTTGAACAGTTATGAAGCCAAGGATCACAATTTACTACCACCCAAAATTATGGAATATTTGCTCACAAGTGTAATTCATTGGCTGATCCCTTATGATGACCCGGATGGAATAATGGGATCATTCCTTCAAACATAGGACGTCCCACCCAGCTGACTACTTTACAATGGTTTAAGCCGTCAATGGCAATGTCCATGTGAAAACATGTTTAATCTATCTAGTCTCCTCTATCTAACTCTAAGGTGGCACATTCCCACTTCCCAATTGGTTATGAATGCAGCATAACTCATAGGCTCTATAATATGTGGTAAAAGAGGGCGGATAAAGTCAGTTCCTGTCTGCTTAAGGGGGTGGCTCTCCCATAGGCACCAATGCAATAGCAGCTGGGTCTGGTCTACTTAGTTCATTGACCTCCTTTGTAACAGAAAAAATTAGGGAGTGGGATGTCTGGCTTCCTCTTCTGTCTCTGATGTGGGTGAAAGTACTGTACTGAAGTCCCACATTGTTGATAAAGAAATGAGGGAGGAGTAAAGGTTTAAGGTGACCCAGAGTAACCTATGCACAAGCCACACAAGAACAACTCCGGTCTACCTTATGAATTTATAAATTAGAAATATGTGTGGCAATCATTGAGAGTAAGGAAAATAGTATTTCATAGAACACAATCCCAAAGCACAAAGGCCTATTGCATACTTCAGTTTGTACACTAGATGGGGATTTAAAATCATTTTGTTAGAGGGATCTTTTCACATGGCACATATACAATTCAGTCGTCTAGCTACAGTGTAGGCCTATGATGTAGACCTATACTACTACTACTACTACTACTACTATGTGCTGTTTTGTATGTGCTTATATAGAATAACATAATCCACTAGAATATAATACAATCTCTCGTGGATACACTATGAGCATCTGACCAAATTTCTCAATATTTGTTTTCTGGGATAACCAAGATTAAAACTTTACTAATCTCTATTCTGTTCTATTATATGGTCAAAAACCTGATCCAGGAAATGTCAGAAAAAGACCTTCATACAATTGAAGATACATTAGATCTCCTACTGTAGCATGGTTAATGGTTATGGGGAAGTCAGAAAACTATTTCTTGACCAGCATTTTTAGGCACTGGCTCAAACCACACTATTTCTGTGTGAAAGCACATAACTTGCTAAATGTAAATTCTACCAGCCAGGGGCTTTTTACAATAAAGGCTACTCCCTTGCATGTTGTTATGCAATGAATGATGATGAGTATTTAAATAACAGGAGAAGGGATCCTCTAAGCAACATGCCCTAAGCTACATCTCACAAAACCTTCAAGGTAGGCAACATATCATAACATTAAGATAACATGAACATATTTAAAGCATTATATTGTGTAATATACATTGCATTTCCTCAACCTACACACGATACCCCATAATGAAAAAACAAAAGTTTGAAATAACACATTTACATAAGTATTCAGACCCTTTACAAGGTACTTTGTTGAAGCACCTTTGGCAGCAATTGTAGCCTCAAGTCTTCTTGGGTATGACGCTACAAGCTTGGCACACCTGTATTTGGAGAGTTTCTCCCATTATTCTCTGCAGATTGTCTCAAGCTCTGTCAGGTTGGATGGGGAGCGTTGCTGTACAGGTATTTTCAGGTCTCTCCAGAGATGTTCGATAGGGTTAGAGTCCGGGCTCTGGCTGGGCCACTCAGAGACTTCCTGCGTTGTCTTGGCTGTGTTCTTAGGGTTGTTGTACTGTTGGAAGGTGAACCGTCGCCCCAGTGTGAGGTCCAAAGCGCTCTGGAGCAGGTTTTCATCAAGGATCTCTCTGTACTTTGCTCCGTTGATCTTTCCCTCGATCCTGACTCGTCTCCCATCACTGCCGCTGAAAAACATACCCACAACATGATGCTGCCACCACCATGCTTCACCGTAGGGATGGTGCCAGGTTTCCTCCAGACGTGACACTTGGCATTCAAGCCAATGAGTTCAATCTTGGTTTCATCAGACCAGAGAATCTTGTTTCTCATGGTCTGAGAGCCCTTTAGGTGCCTTTTGGCAAACTCCAAGCAGGCTGCCATGTGCCTTTTACTGAGGAGTGGCTTCCGTCTGGCCACTCTACCATAAAGGCCTGATTGGTGGAGTGCTGCAGAGATGGTTGTCCTTCTGGAAGTTCCTCCCATCTCCACAGAGGAACTCTGGAGCTCTGTCAGAGTGACCATTGGGTTGTTGGTCACCTCCCTGACCAAGGCCCTTCTCCCCCGAATGGTCAGTTTGGTCGGGCAGCCAGCTCTAGGAAGAATCTTGGTGGTTCCAAACTTCTTCCATTAAAAAATGATGGAGGCCAATGTGTTCTTGGTGACCTAAAATGCTGCAGAAATGTTTTGGTACCCTTCCCCAGATCTGTGCCTTGACACAATCATGTCTCAGAGCTCTACGGTCAATTCCTTCAACCTGATAGCTTGGTTTTTGCTCTGACATGCACTGTCAACATTGGGGCCTTATAGAGACAGGTGTGTGCCTTTCTAAATAATGTCCAATCAAATGAATTTACCACAGGTGGACTCCGATCAAGTTATAGAAACATCTCAAGGAAGATCAATGGAAACAGGATGCTACTGATCTAAATTTCGAGTCTCAACAAAGGGTCTGAATACTTACAGTACCAGTCAGAAGTTTGGACACACCTAGTCATTCAAGGGTTTTTCTTGGTTTTTACCATTTTCTACATTGTAGAATAACAGTGAAGTCATCAAAACTATTAAATAACACATATGGAATCATGTAGTAACCAAAAAAGTAGCCAACTTTTGCCTTGATGACAGCTTTGCACACTCTTGGCATTCTCTCAACCAGCTTCATGAGGTAGTCACCTGGAATGCATTTCAATTAACAGGTGTACCTTGTTAAAAGTTCATTTGTGGAATGTATTTCCTTCTTAATGCGTTTTGGTCAATCTGTTGTGTTGTGACAAGGTAAGGGTGGTATACAGAAGATAGCCCTTGATTAAAAGACCAAGTTGATATTATGGCAAGAACAGGTCAAATAAGCAAAGAGAAATGACAGTCCATCATTACTTTAAGAAATGAAGGTCAGTCAATTTGGAAAATGTCAAGAACTTTGAACATTTCTTCAAGTACAGTTGCAAAAACTGTACTTGAACAAAAGTGCTATGATGAAACTGGCTCTCATGAGGACCGCCACAGGAAAGGAAGACCCAGAGTTACCTCTGCTGCAGACGATAAGTTCATTGGAGTTACCAGCCTCAGAAATTGCAGCCCAAATAAATGCTTCACAGAGTTCAAGTAACATACACATCTCAACATCAACTATTTAGAATTCAAGGCACACTTAACCAACATGGCTACCGCAGTATTCTGCAGCGATACGCCATCCCATCTGGTTTGGGCTTAGTGGTACTATCACTTAACAAGCATCCAAGATGGCATAGCAGTCAGACATGTGTTTGTCTTGTCCCATGTAAATAATCGGTTTCATAGTTTTTTTTTGTATATATTTTAATCTCACTTTCCACCTATGATCTAAATATACTTCCTGCAACCCGCCTCACCCAATGTGGTACGGATCTGCTATTTTTGTACGTTATAACTGAAACCTCCATCAGAAGCTAGCCAACTAACTAGCTACCTGCTAGTAGTCACTGTTAGCCATGGCTAGCGGTCTTCACCTTTAGCTCGGACACCAGCCAGCTTTAACTCGTTCAAAACCTGCCAGTCTGCATAGCGCGATATCAACCCTGAGCATATCGGACTGCTTTTCTCCACCACATCACCGGATTCCTGCCGCAAGCTCTGGGCCGTTACACCAGATCATCGCAGCTAGCTAGCTGCAACCGAGTGGCTACCGCTGGCTAACACCTCTGTCCCGAAGCAAGCACCAGTTAGCCTTGAGCTAGCCCCATCTCCCGGCTAGCCGAAGAGGTATACCTGATAATTCGTGGGCTACAATACTTCTTTTGCCAATTGGCCTGGACCCCTTATTGCCGACACGGAACCCCGCCAATCCATCATGACTGGTCTGCCGATGTAATCGTCCGATGTGGTTTCAACAGGCTTTTCCATTGCGATGTCGCCAGAGACCCATCTGCTAGCCCCGGCCCGCTAGCTTTCTGAACGCCGTGCCTCCCGCTCGCCTAGCAAAGTAACGACTACCGAATGGCTCCCGGACTCACCTATTGCTGCTCATTGGACCCTATGATCAATCAGCTACATGTGCCTCTCTCTAATGTCAATGTGCCTTGTCTTCTGCGGTTTTGGTTAGTTATTGTTTTATTTCACTGTAGAGCCCCTAGTCCAGCTCAATATGCCTTAGATAGCTCTTTTGTCACACACCCCACACATGGGGAGACCTCACCTGGCTTAGCTGGTTTCTCCAGAAATGCAAGCTCTCTCATCGTCACTCAATGCCTAGGTTTACCCCCACATCCTACCATACCCTTGTCTGTACATTATGCCCTGAATCCATTCTACCACGCCCAGAAATCTGCCCTTTTATTCTCTGTTCCCAACGCAGTAGACGACCAGTTCTTATAGCCATTAGCAGTACCCTAATCCTACTCCTCCTCTGTTCCTCTGGTGATGTAGAGGTTAACTCAGGCACTGTAGCCCCCAGCATCACACCTATTCCCCAGGCGCTCTCATTTGTTGACTTCTATAACCGTAAAAGCCTTAGTTTCATGCATGTTAACATCAGAAGCCTCCTCCCTAAATGTGTTTTATTCACTGCTTTAGCACACTCCGCCAACCCTGATGACCTAGGCATGTCTGAATCCTGGCTTAGGAAGGCCACCAAAAATTCAGAAATGTCCATCCCCAACTACAACATTTGTGTCAAGATAGAACTGCCAAAGGGGGCGGAGTTGCAATCTACTACTGAGAAAGCCTGCAGAGTTCTGTCATACTATCCAGGTCGATGCCCAAACAGGTCGAGGATCTACTTTTAAAAATCGACCTTTCCAGAAATAAGTCTCTCACTGTTGTCGCTTGTTATAGACCCCCTTCAGCCCCCAGCTGTGCCCTAGACACCATATGTGAATTGATTGCCCCCCATCTATCTTCAGAGTTCGTACTGCTAGGTGACCTAAACTGGGATATGCTTAGCACCCCGGCCATCCTACAATCTAAGCTAGATGCCCTCAATCTCACACAAATTATCAAGGAACCTACCAGGTACAACCCTAAATCCGTAAACAAAGGCACCCTCTTAGATATCATCCTGACCAACTTGCCCTCTAAATACACCTCAGCTGTCATCAACCAGGATCTCAGCGATCACTGCCTCATTGCCTGTGTCCGTAATGGGCCAACGGTCAAACGACCACCCCTCATCACTGTCAAACGCTCTAAAACACTTCTGTGAGCAGGCCTTTCTAATCAACCTGACCCGGGTATCCTGGAAGGATAATGACCTCATCCCGTCAGTAGAGGATGCCTGGTTGTTCTTTAAAAGTGCTTTCCTCACCATCTTAAATAAGCATGCCCCATTCAAGAAATGTAAAACTAAGAACAGATATAGCCCTTGGTTCACTCCAGACTTGACTGCCCTTGACCAGCACAAAAACATCCTGTGGCGTACTGCACTAGCTTCAAATAGCCCCCGCGATATGCAACTTTTCAGGGAAGTCAGGAACCAATATACACGGTCAGTTAGGAAAGCTAAGGCTAGCTTTTTCAAACAGAAATTTGCATCCTGTAGCACTAATTCCAAAAAGTTTTGGGACACTGTAAAGTCCATGGAGAATAAGAGCACCTCCTCCCAGCTGCCTACTGCACTGAGACTACGAAACATTGTCACCACTGATAAATCTACGATAATCGAGAATTTCAACAAGCATTTTTCTACTGCTGGCCATGCTTTCCACCTGGTTACCCCTACTCAGGCCAATAGCTCTGCACCCCCCGCTGCAACTTATATATAGATTTTTTCTATAGTGTTATTGACTCTGTTTGTTTTTACCATGTGTAACTCTGTATTTTTGGTCGCACTGCTTTGCTTTATCTTGGCCAGGTCGCAGTTGTAAATGAGAACTTGTTCTCAACTGGCCAATGTGGTTAAATAACCAACAACAAAAAAAGTTTTTTTCAACAGGACAATGATCCAACACATCTCCCGAGTTACCTCTGCTGCAGAAGATAAGTTCATTAGAGTTACCAGCCTCAGAAATTACAGCCCAAATAAATGCTTCACAGAGTTCAAGTAACACACACACACACACAATCTCAACATCAACTGTTCAGAGGAGACTGAGTGAATCAGTCCTTCATGGTCAAATTGCTGCAAAGAAACCACTACTAAAGGACACCAATAAGTGGAAAAGAATTGCTTGGACACAAGCAATGCACATTAGACAAGTGGAAATCTGTCCTTTTGTATGATGAGTCCAAATTTGAGATTTCTGGTTCCTACCGCCGTGTCTTTGTGAGACGCAAAGTAGGTTAACGGATTATCTCACCATGTGTGGTTCCCACCGTGAATTAGGAGGAGGATGTGATGGTGTGGGGGTGCTTTGCTGGTGACACTGTGATTTATTTAGAATTCAAGGTACACTTAACCAGCATGTCTACCACAGCATTCTGCAGCGATATGCCATCCCATCTGGTTTGCGCTTAGTGGGACTATCATTTGTTTTTCAACAGGACAATGACACACCTACAGGCTGTGTAAGGGCTGAATCAGATGACGAGGCCTCCACATTCACCCGACCTCAACCCAATTGAGATGGTTTGGTATGAGTTGGACTTGAAAGTGAAGGAAAAGCTGCCAACAAGTTCTCAGCATATGTGGGAACTCCTTAAAGACTGTTGGAAAAGCCTTCCAGGTGGAGCTGGTTGAGAGAATGCCAAGAGTGTGCAAAGCTGTCATCAAGGCAAAGGGTGGCTACTTTTAATAATCTCAAATATATTTTGATTTGTTTAACACTTTTTTGGTTACTATATGATTCCATATGTGTTATTTCATAGTTTTGATTAGCTAGCCATCACAGGCTAGCTAATTTGACACCCACCAAGTTTGGGGCTCACTAAACTCAGAATTACTATTAGAAAAATTGGATTACCTTTGCTGTTCTTCGTCAGAATGCACTCCCAGGACTTCTACTTCAACAACAAATGTTGTTTTGGTTCCAAATAATCCATAGTTATATTCAAATAGCTCCGTTTTGTTCGTGCGTTCAGGTCACTATCCGAAGGGTGACGCGCAAGCACATTTCGTGACAAAAAAAAAATCTACATATTCCATTACCGTACTTAGAAGCATGTCAAACGCTGTTTAAAATCAATTTTTATGCTATTTTTCTCGTAAAATAGCGATAATATTCCAACCGGGCAATGTTGTATTCATTCAAAGGCTGAAAGAAAAAAATGGAGTAGTCTCGTGAACGCGCATCTCAGTCTCACTGTCCCCAGGCTGACCACTTACAAACTCTGCTGCTGTACTTTGCCCAGAGACAGCAGACACCCCATTCCACTTTCTGGCGGCTGTGAGAGCCAATGGAAGCCTTAGAAAGTGTCACGTTACAGCACAGATGCTGTATTTTCGATAGAGATGCAACAGAAGGACAACAAATTTTCAGATAGGGCACTTCCTGTATGGAATCTTCTCAGGTTTTGGCCTGTCATATGAGTTATGTTATACTCAGAGACACCATTCAAACAGTTTTAGAAACTTTAGAGTGTTTTCTATCCAAATCCACTAATTCTATGCATATTCTCGTTTCTGGGCAAGAGTAGTAACCAGTCTAAATCGGGTACGTTTTTTATCCAGCCGTGAAAATACTGCCCCCTAGCCCCAATTAAACAGCTTGGAAAATTCCAGAAAATGATGTCATGGCTTTAGAAGCTTCAGATAAGCAAATTGACATCATTTGAGTCATTTGGATGTGTACGTGTGAATGTATTTCAAGGCCTACCTTCAAACTCAGTGCCTCTTTGCTTGACATCATGGGAAAATCAAAAGAAATCAGCCAAGACCTCAGAAAGAAATTGTAGACCTCCACAAGTCTGGTCCATCCTTGGGAGCAATTTCCAAATGCCTGAAGGTACCACGTTCATCTGTACAAACAATAGTACACAAGTATAAACACAATGGGACCACGCAGCCGTCATACTGCTCAGGAAGGAGTCGCATTCTGTCTCCTAGAGATTAACAAACTTTGGTGCGAAAAGTGCAAATCAATCCCAGAACAACAGTAAAGGACATTGTGAAGATGCTGGAGGAAACAGGTAGAAAAGTATCTATACCCACAGTAAAACGAGTCCTATGTCGACATAACCTGAAAGGCTGCTCAGCAAGGAAGAAGCCTGCTCCAAAACCGCCATAAAAAAGCCAGACTACGGTTTGCAACTGCACATGGGGACAAAGATCGTACTTTTTGGAGAAAATAGAACTGTTTGGCCATAATGACCATCTTTATGTTTGTAGGAAAAAGGAGTAGTCTTGCAAACCGAAGAACACCATCCCAACCATGAAGCACAACTGTGGCAGCATCATGTTGTAGGGGGTGCTTTGCTGCAGGAGGGACTGGTGCACTTCACAAAATAGATGGCATCATGAGGACAGAAAATTATGTGGATATATTGAAGCAACATCTTAAGACATCAGTCAGGAAGTTCAAGTTTGGTCACAAATGGGTGTTCCAAATGGACAATGACCCCAAGCATACTTCCAAAGTTGTGGCAAAATGGTTTAAGGACAACAAAGTCAAGGTATTGGAGTGGCCATCACAAAGCCCTGACCTCAACCCTACAGAAAATGTGTGGGCAGAACTGAAAAAGCGTGTGCGAGCAAGGAGGCCTACAAACCTGACTCAGTTACACCAGCTCTGTCAGGAGGAATGGGCCAAAATTCACCCAACTTATTGTGGGAAGCTTGTGGAAGACTACCCGAAACGTTTGACCCAAGTTAAACAATTTAAAGGCAATGCTACCAAATACTAATTGAGTGTATGTAAACTTCTGACCCACTGGGAATGTGATGAAAGAAATAAAAGCTGAAATAAATCATTCTCTCTACTATTATTCTGACATTTCACATTCTTAAAATAAAGTGGTGATCCTAACTGACCTAAGGCATGGCATTTTTACTAGGATTAAATGTCAGGAATTGTGAAAAACTGAGTTTAAATGTATTTGGCTAAGGTGTATGTAAACTTCCGACTTCAACTGTATATTGTCTATGTATTTTATTTCTTTATGCATGTATCCTTTTTCTAATACAGAAAGTAGGTGCCAAAGTATCCAAAAGCTCTTGAGAAAACAGGTTAGAAATGAAGACAAATGCAAAGATGAATAATTAAAATAATTAATTAAAATGAATACATTCTCTCAAAAGGTGTTGGTACCTGACACCACTCTCTCCACATGGCAAATATGATAATTATTCAGAAGTCAATGGCCTACAGGATGGATACATTTATATCAGAGCATATATTGTACTGTAAATATTTGGTTAATTTTACAGAGGCTACCAGTATTTACCATGTCCTCTCTGTCAGGTAAAATTTTCACATTTCCAAAGGAGTCTGACATTGATCATGTGAGGCTACTGACAAAAAGGGAGAAAACTATTCTTCTGTGACAGTATGTCTAAGGTAATCAATGTGATATTCCATACTTCCATATGTGTTTGTATTTCACATTAGAAAGCTTTGCAATGCATATTGGCAAATACCATGGTGTGAGCAGCAGTCAAAAACCTTTGAAATGATTATTTTCTTTATCAGTGGTAGTGCTTGGTAAATAAGCTGTTAATAATATGTATATTTAGCATTTAGTTAATTTCAGCTGCATAATGTAATTCCAAGGTCTAGCTAATGTTTGTATTATGAACCTCTTAAATGTATTTCACAGATGTCAAGTGGGTGTTCTCTCTTCTCCATGGCAACTCCAACAAGCACCAATGACTTTCTATTGTTCAAAAGAGTCCAATGGTGCCATGCAGCTACCTGTCAGATATGTGGGAAGTGCATTCACAGGGCTGCCAGGCAAGCAGAACATGTGGATGTCTCTGTGTGGGAGCTGGGACTCCGCCACCGGACTCAGTCAGGTTTGGATCAATAGGAAGCCAAGTGCAAGGAAGCTGGGATACACTGCGGGGAGTGTGGTGAATGGTAAACCCATCATAATCCTAGGTCAGGAGCAGGATGCTTATGGTGGAAATTTAAAAAAAGGGAAAGCATTACTTTCCTAAAGTAACGTCCTCCAATGAATTTAATACAATTATTTTAAGGCAAGTCCCCAGTCTTTCTAACTGGGTTCAGGAACAGAGGGGATGGCAACCTGATTGAGAACGGTGTGATTGCTTTTTAAGTTGGCACCCTGGTAAAGATAAAAAAACGTTATTTGGGAAGGCAAACACACTCAATTTATTTAAAAAAAGAAGTCAACCAAATCAGTTATTCAAAGACAACTGAAACTGTATTTTTTTTGTTAATTTACAAAACATTAAAATCATGTAAACTAAAAGGTACAGTAATTGATGTACACTGGTCTGTATGAACTCTGTGATTACCTGGGTTGTCTTCTTACAATATGCAAACACTTAAGTTAAAACGTTAACCTAACAATGTTTGCTTAAAATAATTTTGAGTTCAGATAAATAAAAACATCTGGAAATGGTAACCTTATCCTGACCGTTGAGACATTACAGGAGCACCAACAGATAGGGTTGCATTAGAGCCATCCAGTGATTGGTGGACAAGGTACACACCAAAGGTCACCTAAAAAACAAAATCACAACAACACATTTACAGCATACTCACTGAATGGCCAAAATGGTAGTGAGAACAACAGACAACAAGCCTAAAAATGTATCCAAAATGGGGTCCTTCGGGAATAAGGGATACTGTATATTGAATACTCTGCTGTGTGCTTTCCTTGTCAGTTAATGCTCTTGTTTTTTTATGTACTCTACCTACCTTTAGTCTAAGGTCAATGACATGGACCGTTGCAAATGCAGTCGACCCAGTAGTAAGTCAGATAACGTGTCATGGGATAGGGACTATCTGACACACCAACCCTGGAACATATTGTCACACTTTGAAATTAAACGCAACCCCCCCCCCACTGACCTTCCCCTTGCGATAGGCAGAGAGAGACAGAAGAGGCTCTTTGGTCTTGACTCCTGTGTTCTGATCAACCCCGATCATCTGGCATCTGCCACACCGACCTGCCACCTTCACGTCATATCACAAAGAGTTGATGCAGTTAAAGATTGTTGTTACCATTTCAGTAATACGTGTCACCATATATGAAAACCAAACTGCATCCTCACCTGGAAATGGGTGTTTCCAATAATCAAGTGTGACCAATCATCTTCCTCAAATGGGTCCAACCCAGAGATGACTAAATTGGCACGAAACCGACTAATAAGCTCATGGATGTCAAGAGGCTGATGGTCAGAGGATTCCTGTCTGTCCCATAGTGGTTAGATAAACAAGGAACAAGAAAAAAGGATGGCTCACATTAATCAATAACAAAAAGGTTTACCTATGACGATCTTTGTACATGTAATTCACTAGGCCTACATACTGTATAATTTAGTATGTCACAAATTCCAAATGTGCTCCACCAGGAATGTGTGAGGCCCGTAGGCATAATAACATGTTATACTATACCTGCTGGTGATGTGTCTCTGAAGCAAATCAACACTGGCATGGTTGATCATTAAGTACTGGGCTTCATTCACCAAGGAGAGGGCAGTGGACGAGACCCCTGGGGCAATCACAAAAAAGTAAAAATCATTATGAATTAAAGTGAGCAAAGAAATCCCATTGGGGTAAAGTAAATTCCAACATTCTTGCATACAAAATAGATTTTTGCAGACAATAGGAATTACTGAAGAAACCATTATGATGGATACTCTAGTATGGTATCTGAACTTAAGTTTACCAAGGACATTTCCCTTTCACCTTTTTCATGGCCCTTTTTCATGTTGCGAATAAAATCAGGACTTTGCCTCTTCAGACGACAAGGCTGTCCAAGGAACTCTGAGAGCCATGATGCAGCTTCATCGCCACAATCTACTGTTTGCACCCTTGGGAAGGAGAGAACACAATAACAACCACTACAACATTTCTGAATCAAGGTGATGGTCAAATACAGTGCCTTGCAAAAGTATTCATCCCCCTTGGCGTTTTTCCTATTTTGTTGCATTACAACCTGTAATTTAAATAGATTTTTTATTTGGATTTCATGTAATGGACATCCACAAAATAGTCCAAATTGGTGAAGTGAAAAAAATAACTTGTTTCAAAAAAGTCAAAAAATAAATAAATATGAAAAGTGGTGCGTGCATATGTATTCACCCCCTTTGCTATGAAGCTAGTAAATAAGATCTGGTATATATGTGTGTATATATATATATATATATATATATATATATATATATATATATATATATATATATATATATATATATATATATATATATATATATATATATATATATATATATATATATACACACACACACACCTGCGCTGAAAGGCCCCAGAGTCTGCAACATCACTAAGCAAGGGGCACCACCAAGCAAGTGGCACCATGAAGACCAAGGAGCTCGCCAAACAGGTCAGGGACAAAGTTGTGGAGAAGTACAGATCAGGGTTGAGTTATAAAAACAATATCTGAAACTTTGAACATACCACGGAGCACCATTAAATCCAAAGAATATGGCACCACAACAAACCTGCCCAGAGAGGGCCACCCACCAAAACTCACAGACCAGGCAAGGAGGGCATTAAAGACAACAAAGAGACCAAAGATAACCCTGAAGGAGCTGCAAAGCTCCACAGCAGAGATTGGAGTATCTGTCCATAGGACCACTAAGTCGTACACTCCACAGAGCTGGGCTTTACGGAAGAGTGGCCAGAAAAAAGCCTTTGCTTAAAGAAAAAAATAAGCAAACACGTTTGGTGTTCGCCAAAAGGCATGTGGGAGACTCCCCAAACATATGGAAGAAGGTACTCTGGTCAGATGAGACTAAAATTTAGCTTTTAGGCCATAAAGGAAAACGCCATGTCTGGCGCAAACCCAACACCTCTCATCACCCCGAGAACAACATCCCTACAGTGAAGCATGGTGGTGGCAGCATCATGCTGTGGGGATGTTTTTCATCGGCAGAAACTTGAGAAACTGGTCAGAATTGAAGGTATGATGGATGGCGCTAAATACAGGGAAATTCTTAAGGGAAACCTGTTTCAGTCTTCCAGAGATTTGAGACTGGGTTCACCTTCCAGCAGGACAATGGTCCTAAGCATACTGCTAAAGCAAACCTCGAGTGATCTATGGGGAAACATTTAAATGTATTGGAATGCCTAGTCAAAGCCTAGACCTCAATCCAATTGAGAATCTGTGGTATGATTTAAAATTGCTGTACATCAGCAGAACCCATCCAACTTGAAGGAGCTGGAGCAGTTTTGCCTTGAAGAATAGGCAAAAATCCCAGTGGCTAGATGTGCCAACCTTATAGAGACATACCCCAAGAGACTTGCAGCTGTAATTGCAGCAAAAGGTGGCTCTACAAAGTATAGACTTTGGGGGGTGAATAGTTCTGCATGTTCAAGTTAAGTTTTTTTGTCTTCTTTCTTGTTTGTTTCACAAATAATATTTTGCATCTTCATTGTGGTAGGCATGTTGTGTAAATTAAATGATACAAACCCCCCAAAAATCAATCTTAATTCCAGGTTGTAAGGGAACAAAATAGGGGTGAAAACTTTCGCAAGCCACTGTATGCTTATTTTAAGTGATATGTTATACCATCTGAAGTCAATGTGGTAGACTTCTGGTAGACCAACGATTATGAAAAAATTGATTATAATAAATACTGTATGTCATTCCTGACACTGATCATACATGTCTTTCAAGCCTACTATAGATTTTCTACAAAGACATAGCTAGTAGTTTAATTATTATTATAAAATAAAAAACTCACCTGTCACCACACATCTTGCTTTGACACACCCCATGACTCTGGTGTGGCTCACTGTAGTTTTCCAAAGGGACAGAAATAGTGTCCATTCCTGAAAGATAAGAGGAACTCCTTTAGAAGAGTTTAAAAAAAAATGTATGAAATGTATGACTAAAATGTACGTGAGGGGTGCTGCTGAATAAAGATTCCTGGAGTGTCACAACAACAAAAAAGACTATATATTTGTAATGTCTGACCTGAGGCCTGCAGAAGCAGTGTGCTTGAGGGCAGGTAGATCTGCGGATGAATGAGGCATAAGCGTGGTTCTCTCTTTTGGTTCAGACACACTCCATTACCATTCACCACCATCCAGCCCCGGTCATGGAGCAGACCCAGAGGGCCCACTGGCCAGTCAGTCACCTGCATAAACACACATCACAATTAAAAACACAGAAGAAGTAAGAAGTCAATTGATACAGTATACCGATAGGCGCACACATTGTAATTGTGTTGAGTTGATGAAAGTCATTCTTACCACAAATATCCAACAGGTAGATCTCTGTGACTTTTATCCAAACATAACATGGGTATTGGAGAACGATCATAATTTGCATTGTAGATTTAATAAGAGCAAAACAATACTGAAAGAGAAATGTGCACAAACCTCAAACGCTGCACAGGATTTGATTGGATATATGTAGATATTAGTCAGATACTGGGCCTTCCCTTGGCTCTTTGCTTCCTTGGTGATGGCCTTGCCTCCATATTTGTTCACAACTGGATCTGTAGAGGCACGCTCTCTATTGTCTATGTGGTTAGGTTTCCCATTGGTAAGCATAGTAAGCAGACACTGACTGGAACCTTTAGAAGAGGTGTTCGATTTCAGTCTGTCTAGTTTCTCTTTGTCCACTTTGACTGGTTTCTCCACAAAGCACTCCACAACGAAGTTCAAGAAGTTTTGGCAGTCCTGGAAGGTTGACATGTAGCCGAAGGATACACGCACAGATCCCGTTGGACGACCGTCAACCAGGTCTATGTTGTCTCCACAGACATGACCCGCCTTGAAGAAAACAGGAGTGAACAACAGTATATTAGGATGAATAATTATCTTTATCGTCTTTTATCGTCGTCTTTTGCACAAACACGCGCGCAATGACACCTCAAATTCACTACTCACCTGTAGGTTGCTCTTCACGTCTTGATTGGTGATGCCAAGGAAGAGCTGACAGGCACCTGTGTTGCAGAAGCAACCTGTCCGCACATGGATATTGAAAAGACTAGCCAGCTTGTCCACCTGAGAAGAGAAAAAGAAAAATGGTTAGAAATGTTAATCAATCAGCAGATTTTTTTGTTGTTGCATTCATAATACCCAGGCTATGTTAATTATGAATTGACTTGGTAAACTCCTCTTTCACATATGTTTGGATGTGCAAAATTACTAAACGCAAACACTGTAGGGCGCAGTGAATCAAATAGGCTCATTTGAGTGAACCTGAGAGTATCCAACTATTTCTCCGTGACAGTCCGTCAAGTTGAAGTTGAGGATGGCTCCCTGCGTGCTCGGGTTCTCAAACTCGCTGTCGGAGTATATCTGAGCAACTGGTTGTCCGTTGCCATGGCAAAGGCTAGACAGCAACATGTAAGTATAGCGTGCTAAACCAAATGTATGCAGCTGGACCTTGTCCATGCCTCCTGAAGGTGAAAAAAAAGGAAACAAGGTTACAATACAATAAAAGCTTAAAAAGGTTATATTGACTCAATTCAATCTCTGTAGAATATTGGTCCATTCCTTACTGATGTTCAAAAGATTTCTGTCATACTGATGTAATGAACAACCACTCAACCAATTGAATTATTTTAAATGCACAGGTCTTACTTTGATACTTAGTGTAATGGCAGATGATACTGATGTATTATAATAGCAACTTCACTTTGTTTCATCCGTGCCTTTAAATTATTCATATGTACATACCTGTGAGTGTGTGTAGAGCATCAAAACTATGATTTAGAGCAATGATGTCCAGGAAAGAGATAGTGCCATCTTCAAACCTTAAATCAGAAAACAAACAAGGTTTATCACAAAAAAAAGTATCAAACAATACAATATTATCCTCTCTAAGCCAGGCTCATTCAACTTTATAAAGAATTTTTGTGCATTCACATCCATGATATAATTGCAAGGCTCATGGAATAGTTTACCGGTGAGCAATATTTGGCGTTGGCACATAATAGCTCTCCCCTGCTAGGTAGGCCGCTGCTGTCCCCCCACCAAAGTATGCTTTTCTTAGGAGGGCAGCTGTATCATTCCGGACCAGAAGAGCCCCTAAACCTGTGGGGAAGCCAAACATCTTATAGAAGGAGAAGGGAACAAAGTCCGCTGGGTGCTCCTGCAAATCCAGCGGAGAGCAGCTGGCAAAAGAGGCAGCATCCAGCAGGACAAACCACCGGCCCTGGCTGTCACACGCTGGGTAGAGCTTCCTCGCCTGGATGCCCCTCACGTACCCCAGGGAGTACTTTCTGCCAGAGAAATTGCTCTGTGCTGGATAACAGAAGAGGTGCGGTGTCTGGCAACTTCTGCATTCACTCTGGGCTACATCTTTGGCTCTGGCCTCTATCTCCTCGGGGGAGACAGGTAGAGAAACTACTCCCAGTGCTGAAGTAACTCCTCTTATACCGACCACCGAGGTATGATTATCAGTCAGATAGCAGAACTGACTGGCTGGCTCCGTAGCAGTGGGAGGCCTCCAGGGAAAGCTCTCAGCGACTAATTTGAGAGCTGCCGTACAGCCAGAGGTGAAAATCACTGAGTATTTGTCAGGAGTGGTGTTAAAATGCTGCAATATCCTGCAAGAAAATACATTTCTATTCAGGACATATCCTCAATAGCAGGGCATAAATAAGTGTTCACACAGTCACATTCATTCGGATGAATAATGATGAGTAATTATTTCTGCGAAAGGAGAGGCATTAGCTACCTGTATCTGACATGCTCTACTGTGTCATGCGTCAGTCTGCTGCTGGGGTTATGGCTGTGAGGGTTGCCTAAAGACAAAAATATTAAAAGAATAGAAGAATATATTACATCGGGATACAGGTGTATTCATACACACAATTGAAGTCGGAAGTTTACATATACCTTAGCCAAATACATTTAAACTCACAATTCCTGACATTTAATCCAAGTAAAGATTCCCTGTTTTAGGTCAGTTAGGATCACCACTTTATTTTAAGAATGTGAAATGTCAGAATAATAGTACAGAGAATGATTTATTTCAGCTTTTATTTATTTCATCACATTCCCAGTGGGTCAGAAGTTTACATGCACTCAATTAGTATTTGGTAGCATTGCATTTAAATTGTTTAACTTGGGTCAAATGTTTCGATAACCTTCCACAAGTTTCCCACAATAAGTTGGGTGAATTTTGGCCCATTCCTCCTGACAGAACTGGTGTAACTGAGTCAGGTTTGTAGGCCTCCTTGCTCGCACAAGCTTTTTCAGTTCTGCCTATATTTTCTATGGGATTAAGGTCAGGGCTTTGTGATGGCCACTTTTTGTTTCATCAGACCAGAGGACATTTCTCCAAAAAGTACGATCTTTGTCTCCATGTGCACTTGCAAACCGTAGTCTGCCTTTTTCATGGCAGTTTTGGAGCAGTGGCTTCTTCCCTGCTGAGCAGCCTTTCAGGTTATGTCAACATAGGACTCATTTTACTGTGGATATAGATACTTTTCTACCCGTTTCCTCCAGCATCTTCACAAGGTCCTTTGCTATTGTTCTGGGATTGATTTGCACTTTCGCACCAAAGTATGTTCAACTCTAGGAGGCAGAACGTGTCTCCTTCCTGAAAGGTATGGCGGCTGTGTGGTCCCATGGTGTTTATACTTGCGTACTATTGTTTGTACAGATGAACGTGGTACCTTCAGGCGTTTAGAAATTGTGGAAATCTACCATTTTTTTCCTGAGGTCTTCGCTGATTTATTTTGATTTTCCCATGATGTCAAGCAAAGAGGCACTGAGTTTGAAGGTAGGCCTTGAAATGCATCCACAGGTACACCTCCGATTGACTCAAATTATGTCAATTAGCCTATCAGAAGCTTCTAAAGCCATGACATAATTTTCTGGAATTTTCCAAGCTGCTTAAAGGCACAGTCAACTTAGTGTATGTAAACTTCTGACCCACTGTAATTGTGATACAGTGAAGTATAAGTGAAATAATCTGTCTGTAAACAACTGTTGGAAAAATTACTTGTGTCATGCACAAAGTAGATGTCCTAACCGACTTGCCAAAACTATAGTTTGTTAACAATAAATTTGTGGAGTGGTTGAAAAATAAGTTTTAATGACTCCAACCTAAGTGTATGTAAACTTCCAACTTCAACTGTATGTATGTATGTATGTATGTATGTATGTATATATACAAACACACACACACACACACACACACACACACACACACACACACATATATATATATATAAACAAACAGAAAACCCAAAGGCAAGTACATTGGAATACCAGCCTTTGAAAGGGTGTTAATAGAGGACCCGGCAGCCTATTTAGTTGATGAGGAGAAACAACAGTCTCAGAGTAGGAAGTTCAGGTGCAAAAATAGGAGGAATTTATTTACAGTGCAGGACGTGAAAAAGACTGGATACAAAGTTGAGTATTTAAAAAGTGTATTAGGAAAAATAGTTGACAAAAATAATATAAATAAATAAATAAATAACATGGCAAAACGCCCATAAACTCACACATCTGAGTTTGGCAGAGGTAAAGAGCGTAGGGCCGGTAATTGAAAGGTCGCTGGTTCGAATCTCTGAGATGACTAGGTGAAGAATCTGTCGATGTGCCCAACAGCAAGGCACTTAACCGTAATTGCTCCTTTAAGTTGCTATGGATAACAGCATCTGCTAAATGACTAAAATGTAACTGAATGTTACCTCAACAAACAGCTCTCCATGAATAAGGAGAACGGGGATCCAAAAAGGACCTGCCCTAACCTGGCATACAACTTTAAACAGGTCATTTCTCAATAGACAGTGTTAATAATACGCTTGAATGGTAATACAATAGACATGCAATGGCCAATACTTAACTCAATGAAAACAAGGGCATCATTTACATAAACAGTCTAAAAATGTACATAGCAATTCCAGATTGCCCCTTCAATAGAATTATGTCATTCTTTTTACACTTTTAACAACTCGGCACATTATATCAGTTGAACCTAATTATATTTGGTATGTGAGGAAAGACTCACCATATACATTCCTGGAGATATCCTGATAGAATTCTCTCACCAGTGACTCAGGGTATAGTGTTGCTCCAGCATGATCCAGGTATGTAATGCCTGTCAAAAAGTTGGTTTTGGAATTTGAGAAATCTTAGTAATGAGTTTCTTTGTTGATAATCACTTATGTGCATCGAATAAGAACACGTGCACCACTTAGTGGTAAGTAGACGTATTGCCATAAGCACACACAACAACATATACAGTAGGCCTGTGTTACAATGTGCTGCACAGGTTTGCGTTGAATCAGCATAAGTTGATTTACTAACTTTAAACACGTTTTGCGCTGTGACTGAAGCCTTACGTAAAAGTACTGTACCTTTAGTCCTTGAGAACTCCCGTTCTATTACGTCTTTGAAGTCACTCTTATAACCGTAATGACTCCAAACTTCCTCGAAGCTCTCAAACGTGCACAGTTGATTAAAATTCAACGATTCCTTCTCCGTGGCCTCTTGCAGTGGCATTTTCGCGTCTACCTACCTAAAATGTAACTTTGAAGTTCTGTCTACAACGTAACTTGCACATGTCGAATGACAGTAGTGGTAGCTAAGAGACAAACACTTACTCATTGACAAAGTTCTAAGTCCACACTGCATCTCTGACGGACAGTAACAGTCATTTGTATCTTAACGATTTACCTCGCGTTCAACAGATCAAGATAAGGGGACTAAGATAATACTAGGTCTATGACTGAGACAGCAGGAAATGGAATACAACATCAACTACAGTACGTATGGAAGTGGACTGAGTCTGTCAATAGGGGGCAATAAGTGAGAAAAACATATTACTGGCTAATGAAAATGAAATACTGTTGCTGTTATCAATGATTTAGTGTGTTAACCAGAACAATTAAAATTCCTATTCAGTCAAGACCAATTATTTAAATGATTACTTCATCGGCAGTGTGCAAGTTTAGGCAGGAAATGCCAACAACGAACAGTGAGCCATCATACTCATGCATTCCAAAACAAATAATGAAAGAAAAAGCATTGTAAGTTTGAATTTTGTTAAGTTAGTGTGGGGGAGAGGTGGAACAATGATTGTTATCGATCTCCTGGCATTGACAACTTAGATGGAAACCTACTGAGGATTGTAGCTGAGTCTAGACACTCCTATCTGTCATATCTTTAATCTGAGCCTAGAGGAAAGTGTTTGTCCTCAGGCATCAAATCACATTGTATTCGTCACATCCGCCGAATACAAGTGTAGACCTTACAGTGAAATGCTTACTTACGAACCCCTAACCAACAATGCAGTTTAAAAAAATATGGATAAGAATAAGAGATAAAAGTAACAAATAATTAAAGAGCAGCAGTAAAATAACAATAGCGAGACTATATACAGAGGGGTACCAATACAGAGTCAATGTGCGGGGGCACTGGTTATTTGAGGTAGTATGTTCATGTAGGTAGAGTTATTAAAGTGACTATGCATAGATTTGGCATGGAGGGAAGCCAAAGTCATTCCGCTACCCAAGAATAGTAAAGCGGTCTTTACTGGTTCTAAAAGCTGACCTATCAGCTTGCTGCCAACTCTTAGCAAACGGTTGGGAAATAAATGTGTTTGACCAAATACAATGCTATTTCTCTGTGAACAAATTAACAACAGACTTTCAGTATGCTTATAGAGAAGGGCACTCAACATGTACTGCACTGACACAAATGTCAGATGAGAAGATTGTGGGAGCTGTACTGTTAGATTTCAGTGCAGTCTTTGATATTATTGACCATAACCTGTTGAAAAAATGTATGTGTTATGGCTTTTTAACCTCTGGCATGTCATGGATTCAGAGCTATCTATCAAATAGAACACAGAGGGTTTTCTTTAATGGAAGCTTCTCTAATGTTAAACATGTAAATTGTGGTGTATCGCAGGACAGCTCTCTTGGCCTTCTACTCTTTTCTATTTTTACCAATGACCTGCCACTGGCATTAAGCGAATCCTGTGTGTCCATGCCAATGATTCAACCCTATATGTGTCAGCAACCACAGCTAGTGAAATCACTGCAACACTAAACAAAGAGTTGCAGTCAGTTTTAGAATGGGTGGCCAGTAATAAACTGGTCCTGAACATCTCTAAAACTAAGAGCATTATATTTTGTACACATCAAGTTCTAGACCTCAGCTGAATCTGGTAATGAATGGTCTGGCTGTTGAGCAAGTTGAGGAGACTAAATTACTTGGTGTTACCTTAGATTGTAAACTGTCATGATCAAAACACCACACTCCACAAAGCAGGTCCTGCAGGCTCTAGTTTTAGCTTATCTTGATTGTTGTCCAGTCATATGGTTAAGTGCTGCAAAGAAGGACCTACTTAAGCTGCAGCTAGCCCAGAACAGAGCGGCATGTTTTGCTCTTCATTGTAATCACAGGTCTAATATCAATATGCATGCCAGTCTCTCTTGGCTAAGAGTTCAGGAAACACTGACTGCATTGCTTCTAGTTTCTATAAGAAACATTAATATTGTTTGTACAGTGAACTTAAACACAGCAGTGACAAACACAAATACCCCACCAGGCATGCCACCAGGGGTCTTTTCCCAGTCCCCAGGTCCAGAACAAATTCAAGGAAACATACTGTATTATACAGAGCCGTGATTGCATGGAACTCCCTTCCATCCCATATAGCGCAAGTGAACAGCAAACCTGGTAAAAGAAACAACTAATAAAGCAATACCTCACGGCACAACGCCTCTCCCCAATGTGACCTACTTTTTTGTGTTTATATTGACATGTATACTACTAGTCAAAAGTTTTAGAACACTTACTCATTCAAGGTTTTTTTTTTTTTTTACTATTTTCTACATTGTAGATTAATAGTGAAGACATAACAACTATGAGATAACACATATGGAATCATGTAGTAACCAGAAAAGTGTTAAACAAATCAAAATATATTTTATATTTGAGATTTTTCAAATTGCCACCCTTTACCTTGATGACATCTTTGCACACTCTTGGCATTCTCTCAACCAGTATCACCTGGAATGCTTTTCCAACAGTCTTGAAGGACTGTTGCTGAGCACTTGTTGGGTGCTTTTCCTTCACTCTGCGGTCAGACTCATCCCAAACCATCTGAATTTGGTTGAGGTCAGGGGATTGTGGAGGCCAGGTCATCTGATGCAGCACTCCATCACTCTCCTTCTTGGTCAAATAGCCCTTGCACAGCCTGGAGATGTGTTGGGTCATTGCCCTGTTGAAAAACAAATGATAGTACCACTAGCCCAAACCAGATGGGATGGCGTATTGCTGCAGAATGCTGTGGTAGCCATGTTGATTAAGTGTGCCTTGAATTCTAAATAAATCACAGACAGTGTCACCAGCAAAGCTCCCCCACACCATAACACCTCCTCCTCCATGTTTTACGGTGGGAAATACACATGCAGAGATCATCCCTTCACCCACACCGCGTCTCACAAAGACAGCGGTTGGAACCAAAAATCTCCAATTTGGACTCCAGACCAAAGGACAAATTTCCACCAGTCTAATGTCCTTTGTTTGTGTTTCTTGGCCCAAGCAACTCTCTTCTTCTTATTGGTGTCCTTTAGTAGTGGTTTCTTTGCAGCAATTCGACCATGAAGGCCTGATTCACACAGTCTCCTCTGAACAGTTGATGTTGAGATGTGTCTGTTACTTGAACTCTGTGAAGCATTTATTTGGGCTGCAATTTCTGAGGCTGGTAACTCTAATGAACGTATCCTCTGCAACAGAGGTAACTCAGGGTCTTCCATTCCTGTGGCAGTCCGCATGAGAGCCAGTTTCATCATAGCGCTTGATGGTTTTTGCGACTGCACTTGAAGAAACTTTCAAAGTTCTTGAAATGTTCCGTATTGACTGACCTTTATGTCTTAAAGTAATGATGGACTGTCATTTCTCTCTGCTTATTTGAGCTGTTCTTGCCATAATATGGACTTTGTATACCCCCCTACCTTGTCACAACACAACTGATTGGCTCAAATGCATTAAGAAGGAAAGAAATTCTACAAATTAACTTTTAAGAAGGCCCACCTGATAATTGAAATGCATTCCAGGTGACTACCTCATGAAGCTGATTGAGAGAATGCCAACAGTGTGCCAAGCTGTCATCAAGGCGAAGGGTGGCTATTTGAAGAATCTCAAATATAAAATATATTTTGATTTGTTTAACACTTTTCTGGTTACTATATGATTGCATATGTGTTTTTTAATAGTTTTGATGTCTTCACTATTATTCTACAATGTAGAAAATTGTAAAAATAAAGAAAAACTCTTGAATGAGTAGTTGTTCTAAAACTTTTGACCGGTAGTATACCAAATAACAAAAAAGACATTACAGACAAAATACTTTACAATATACATCCATTTAAAAATGTTGACATGAAGTGTACGTGTGTATTTGCATCTATCAGTTACACATACACTACATGTCAACATTTTTAAATGGATGTATATTGTAAAGTATTTTGTCTGTAATGTCTTTTTTGGTATTTGGTATATTATTAGGATCCCCATTAGCTGTTGTAAAAGCAGCAGCTGCTCTTCCTGGGGTCCACACAAAACATGAAACATGACATAATACAGAACATCAATAGACAAGAACAGCTCAAGGACAGAACTATATACAGTATATTTGAGCCCAGTAAGTCTGAGCCCAGTGAGACTAGCTGTTGCCATTGGCATTGGCTAATGGTGCCCACAAACTGTTAAGGCCTACATAAAGCTATCCTAACAGCAGAGCTTTCTTTTCAGCACAATGGAGTGAATGATTACCACTGCTACACCTGGCTATCAGCGGAGCCTTGTCTGGTAGCGAAACAGTTAATTCAGCCTCATTTACTGCCTTCTCAAAAACATAGCTGATATGGCTGACTTGCCTAAACAAATTTTGTTTCTACTGACAACACACTATGGCATAAGGGGACGAGGAGGCGATAAGAGGCAATCCGTAATTTCGATTAAGACATTAATGAGCGAACTAGGATGGATGTAGTCAATATAACTATTTGTTCAGCACTTTTGAAATGTACAGCGACAGAATTCAGAACAAGGGCCGTTCTTACAGTATTCTCCCAGTACACCAAGTCAGAACTGTATGATAAATAAAGCAGCTCTTACAATATTTGATGATTACATTTCTCTAAAACAGGCTGTAGGCTACATGTGCACCACCAAGTCAGAATAGTACGCTAAGTTATCAGGGGGAAAGGGACCAAATTATTAGGGTGAGGCACATTGGCTACTAACAGCTTACTACACAACATACACTTAGCATTTCTTTATTAGCTACAGTATACATATCTCCCTGGCATATTACATAATTTATGCAGCAGCATACAAGACATTTTTGGACTCACCTTGTTGTGCTGTGCTCACTTGAACAGGAAGTTGGCGCAGAGGTCCTTGTCATCAAACTTTGTCATCATAGTCTGTGATTCTTTGGATTTATGGTGCTTTCAAGACAACTGGGAACTCTCAGGTTGAATCATGACGCCAGTGATCTTATGGTCGGAGCTCTAGAAAGAGCCCGAGTTCCCGACTTGGAATTCCGAGTTGGATGACTGTTCAAAAAGTATTTTCCCAGTCGGAGCTAGTTTTTTCCCGGGTTCCCAGTTGTCTTGAACTCACTGATGTCTGAGATTTCCCAGTTCCAAGTTTTCAGTTGTTTTGAACGTGGCAGAAGTCATGCTGGTTTGACCATGGCGAATGTATTAAACCTTTTCTGGCCCATGTTGTTGAATGTTTATCCTTTTAAGCTTGGAAAAGAGACCCTTAAACCCAGACTTGGACCACATATCTACTTCACTGAATAGCAGGCTAGTGATTGCTTTGTAACGCTTGCAGTTAGCTACTGATTGAATTTGCGATTTCCAACTTGTTGTAATTTTTATGTCCAATGGCCGATGAGCACTCGGGCTCCCAAGAGGCACAGTGGTCTAAGGCACTGCATCTCAGCGCAAGAGGCGTCACTACAGTCCCTGGTTCGAATCCAGAGTGTATCACATCCTGCCGTGATTGGGAGTCCCATAGGGCGGCGCACAATTGGCCCAGCATTGTCCGGGTTTGGCCGGGGTAGGCCGTCATTGTAAATAAGAATTTGTTCTTAACTGACTTGCCTAGTTAAATAAAGGTTAAATTAAACAACAAAATATTATGTAGCATGTAATAACACACTACATAAATTGTCAAGCAGACTGTGTAATAGCAGTTATTAATAACAGTTGGCATTATAGTATATGACAACAGTGCATGGGCAGAGTGTGGGATGCATGGGGACAGTCAGATGGGCTGAAGCCATGAGCTGGAGGTGATCGTCTGTACATTATGCCCTGAATCTATCCTACCACTCCCAGAAATCAGTTTATTTTTTCTCTGTTCCCAAAGCACTAGACGACCAGTTCTTATAGTCTTTATCCGTACCCTCATCCTACTCCTCCTCAGTTCCTCTGGTGATGTAAAGGTTAACCCAGGCCCTGTGTGTCCCCAGGCGCTCTCATTTGTTGACTTCTGTAACCGTAAAAGCCTTGGGTTCATGCAAGTTAACTTCAGAAGCCTCCTCCCTAAGTTTGCTTTATTCACTGCTTTAACACACTCCGCCAATCCTGATGTCCTGGCCGTGTCTGAATCCTTAGGAAGGCCACCAAAAATTCAGAAATTTCCATCCCCAATTACAACATTATCCATCAAGATAGAACTGCTAAAGGGGGTGGAGTTGCAATCTACTGCAGAGAAAGCCTGCAGAGTTCTATCATACTATCCAGGTCTATGCCCAAACAGTTTGAGCTTCTACTTTTAAAAATCCATCTCTCCAGAAATAAGTCCCTCACTGTTGCCGCTTGTTATAGACCCCCCCCCCAGCTTCCAGCTGTGCCCTGGGCACCATATGTGAATTGATTGCCCCCATCTATCGTCAGAGTTCGTACTGTTATGTGACCTAAACTCGAATATGCTTAACACCCCGGCCGTCCTACAATCTAAGCTAGATGCCCTCAATCTCACACAAATGATCAAGGAACCTACCAGGTACAACCCCAAATCCGTAAACAAAGACACCCTCATAGATATCATCCTGACCAACTTGCCCTCTAAATACACCTTTGCTGTTTTTAACCAGGATCTCAGCGATCACCTCCTCATTGCCTGCATCCGTTATGGGTCCGCGGTCAAACGACCACTCATCATCACTGTCAAACGCTCCCAAAAACACTTCTGCGAGCAGGCCTTTCTAATCGACCTGGCCTGGGTATCCTGGAAGGATATTGACCACATACCGTCAGTAGAGGATGCCTGGTTGTTCTTTAAAAGTGCTTTCCTCACCATCTTAAATAAGCATGCCCCTTTCAAAAAAAGTACAGTTGTGGCCAAAAGTTTTGAGAATGACACAAATATTAATTTCCACAAAGTTTGCTGCTTCAGTGTCTTTAGATATATTTTGTCAGACGTTACTATCGAATACCGAAGTATAATTACAAGCATTTCATAAGTGTCAAAAGCTTTTATTGACAATTACATGAAGTTGATGCAAAAAGTTAATATTTGCAGTGTTGACCCTTCTTTTTCAAGACCTATGCAATCCGCCCTGGCATGCTGTCAATTAACTTCTGGGCCACATCCTGACTGATGGCAGCCCATTCTTGCATAATCAATGCTTGGAGTTTGTCAGAATTTGTGGGGTTTTGTTTGTCCACCCGCCTCTTGAGGATTGACCACAAGTTCTCAATGGGATTAAGGTCTGGGGAGTTTCCTGGCCATGGACCCAAAATATCGCTGTTTTCTTCCCCGAGCCACTTAGTTATCACTTTTGCCTTATGGCAAGGTGCTCCATCATGCTGGAAAAGGCATTGTTCGTCACAAAACTGTTCCTGGATGGTTGGGAGAAGTTGCTCTCGGAGGATGTGTTGGTACCATTCTTTATTCATAGGTGTGTTCTTAGGCAAAATTGTGAGTGAGCCCACTCCCTTGGCTGAGAAGCAACCCCACACATGAATGGTCTCAGGATGCTTTACTGTTGGCATGACACAGTACTGATAGTAGCGTTCACCTTGTCTTCTCCTGACAAGCTTTTTTCCGGATGCCCAAAACAATCGGAAAGGGGATTCATCAGAGAAAATGACTTTACCCCAGTCCTCAGCAGTCCAATCCCTGTACCTTTTGCAGAATATCAGTCTGTCCCTGATGTTTTTCCTGGAGGGAAGTGGCTTCTTTGCTGCCCTTCTTGACACCAGGCCATCCTCCAAAAGTATTCACCTCACTGTGCGTGCAGATGCACTCACACCTGCCTGCTGCCATTCCTGAGCAAGCTTTGTACTGGTGGTGCCCCGATCCCGCAGCTGAATCAACTTTAGGAGACGGTCCTGGCGCTTGCTGGACTTTCTTGGGCGCCCGGAAGGCTTCTTCACAACAATTGAACCGCTCTCCTTGAAGTTCTTGATGATCCAATAAATGGTTGATTTAGGTGCAATCTTACCGGCAGCAATATCCTTGCCTGTGAAGCCCTTTTTGTGCAAAGCAATGATGACGGCACGTGTTTCCTTGCAGGTAAACATGATTGACAGAGGAAGAACTTTGATCCCAAGCACCACCCTCCTTTTGAAGCTTCCAGTCTGTTATTCGAACTCAATCAGCATGACAGAGTGATCTCCATCCTTGTCCTCGTCAACATTCACACCTGTGTTAACGAGAGAATCACTGACATGATGTCAGCTGGTCCTTTTGTGGCAGGGCTGAAATGCAGTGGAAATGTTTTTGGGGGATTCAGTTCATTTGCATGGCAAAGAGGGACTTTGCAATTAATTGCAATTCATATGATCACTCTTCATAACATTCTGGAGTATATGCAAATTGCCATCATACAAACTGAGGCAGCAGACTTTGCGAAAATTAATATTTATGTCATTCTCAAAACTTTTGGCCACGACTGTAGAGCTAAGAACAGATATAGCCCTTGGTTCACTCCAGACTTGACTGCCCTTGACCAGCACAACAAGATCATGTGAAATACTGCACTAGCTTCGAATAGTTCCCGCGATATGCAACTTTTCAGGGAAGTCAGGAACCAATATACACAGTCAGTCAGGAAAGTAAAGGCTAGCTATTTCAAACAGAAATTTGCATCCTGCAGCATTAATTCCAAAAAGTTTTGAGACACTGTAAAGTCCATGGAGAATAAGAGCACCTCCTCCCAGCTGCCTACTGCACTGAGGCTAGGAAACCCTGTCACCACCGATAAATCCACGATAATCGAGAACGGCTGGTCGTACTTTCCACCTGGCTACCCAAACACCGGCCAACAGCTCTGCACCCCCCGCAGCAACTGGCCCAAGCCCCCCCCCCCCACTTCTCCTTCACCCAAATCCAGACAGCTGATGTTCTGATAGAGCTGCAAAATCTGGATCCCTCCAAATCAGCTGGACTAGACAATCTGGACCCTCTCTTCCTAAAATTATCTGCCATTGTTGCAATCCCTATTAATAGTCTGTTTAACCTCTCTTTCATATCGTCTGAGATTCCTACAGATTGGAAAGCGGCCGCGGTCATCACCCTCTTCAAACGCGTAGACACTTTAGACCCAAACTGTTACAGACCTATATCCATCCTGCCCTGCCTTTCTAAAGTCTTCGAAAGCCAAGTGAACAAACAGATCACCGACCATTTCGAATCCCACCGTACCTTCTCCGCTATGCAATCCGGTTTCCGAGCTGGTCAAGGGTGTACCTCAGCCACGCTCAATGCCCTAAGCGATATCATAACCGCCATCGATAAAAGACAGTACTGTGCAGCCGTCTTCATCGACCTGGCCAAGGCTTTCGACTCTGTCAATCACCGTATTCTCATCGGCAGACTCAACAGCCTTGGTTTCTCTAATGACTGCCTCGAATGGTTCACTAACTACTTCTCAGATAGAGTTCAGTGTGTCAAATCGGAGGGCCTGTTGTCCGAACCTCTGTCTCTATGTGGATAATTACAAATACCTAGGTGTCTGGCAAGACTGTAAACTTTCCTTACAGACTCATATTAAGCATCTCCAATCCAAAATTAAATCTAGAATCAGCTTCCTATTTCTCAAAAAATCCTCCTTCACTCATGCTGCCGTACATACCCTCGGAAATCTGACTATCCTACCGATCTTTGACTTCGGCGATGTCATTTACAAAATAGCCTCCAACACTCTACTTAGCAAATTGGATGCAGTCTATCACAGTGCCATCTGTTTCGCCAAAGCCCCATATACTACCCACCAATGCGACTTGTATGCTCTTGTTGGCTGGTCCTCGCTACATATTCGTCGCCAAACCCACTGGCTCCAGTTAATTTATAAATCTTTGCTAGGTAAAGCTCTGTCTTACCTCAGCTCACTGGTCACCTTAGCAACACCCACTCGTAGCACGCACTCCAGCAGGTAATTGCTAAATTGTAATTACTTCGGCCACTATGGCCTATTTATTGCCTTACCTCCTTACTTAATTTGCACACACTGTATACAGATTTTTCTATTGTGTTATTGACTGTACGTCTGTTTATCCCATGTGTTGTGTTGTTTTTTTGTCGCACTGCTTTGCTTTATCTTGGCCAGGTTGCAGTTGTAAATGAGAACTTGTTCTCAACTGGCCTGCCTGGTTAAATAAAGGTGACTTTGAGAAAAAAACACTTCATTTCGGAATTCTGCCTGGTCATCACTAGTTACCACAGCCACAAAATCATAAACCCCTACCTATTTCTACAATTTCTCTTCTTAAAATGTGATTTTAAAACTAACCCTAATCTTAACCACACTGCTAACCTTATGCCTAACCCTAATCTTCAATTAAGACCAAAAAGCAACAAAAATAATTCTGGATTTTTTCATTGGTGGCTATGGTAAGTAATGGAAGCCGTTGTGCCTTCTCACACGCATATCTGCCCTCTCATTGGCTAGAATGGTCCCTCCCGATCTTGCTTCCTCCCTTCCGTTTTTTAAGACATTTATTTTCATAGTTACAGCGGCCACTAGAGTATCTGGTCAATATAATGGATAATCTGTGGCTGTACCCTGATGTCACTGTTCTCATTATCCAGAGCAACATTGCACATGCGCTATTTGTTGAAGCAGACAGCGAGCCTCCTGTTAAGTGCCATTTGAAGGGTTACCTTGTGGACTGGGAGAGATTGGTTATTTTTCCTTTTCCACCACTCTCGACCACCATGTGTCTGAATGTGGAGAAGAGACACCCCAGCTAGCAATGAGGAACCTGCCCAGAAGCGGCCCTCTTCCGGGGGGCCGGAACTGATTGAATTGTCCCGGAGTCCGGTGTCGGACTCGGCCCGCAATCAAAATGAATGACTGCCCAGAATCGGCCCAAGTACATCGGGCCGTTTCCGTCTACTGGAATTCAGCCGACTTTGCCGGCATCTTACCAGAATCCCCCCAGAAGCGGACCGATGCAATTTTAAATACATGTATACAAAATTACCAGATTTAGTAATTTCAAAAATTACTATTATACATTTCATACATACAAATTATACCCATCCACAATTTTTTAAAATAATTTTATTTATTTATTACCCCCTTTTCGTCATATCCAATTGTCTTGTCCCATCGCTGCAACTCCCATACGGCCTCGGGAGCGGCGAAGGTTGAGAGCACCAATGTACACCTGGTGACCGTGTCAGCATGCATGTGCCTGGCTCGCCACAGGAGTTGCTACAGCGCGATGGGACAAGGACAACCCGACCGGCCAAACCCTCCCCTAACCCGGACTGCGCTGGGCCAATTGTGTGTCGATTCATGGGTCTCCTTGTCATGGCCTGCACGGTATTGAACCAGCATCTGTAGCGATGCAGTTTGCACTGCAATGCAGTGTTTTACACTGCTGCGCCACTCGGGAGGCCCCATCCAAAGTTTTTAATGCTTATCAATTGCCTTGCACAAAGTATCAAAATACTAAAATACTACTTAAACAGGACACTTAAAGAATTTAATTTAAATGTAAATTGTATTTTTTTTTATCACAAAACCAATGAGAAATCATGGGAAAATAAATAAATAATGAAATGTTAATTATATAAAGCAGCCTGTGTAATCATCTGCCAGAGAGTAGCCACAATCGTCCCGAGCCTAAAGTAATACATTTGGGCCAGATACCTCACACTGGAATTGTCCCGAGCTCAATCCCCGCATCCTAGCCATAAGTAATACTGCCAAAGGTGGCCCAGACTCGGGCCACATGACGTCGGCCGAGTCTGACTCTCAGCTGAGTTCCCCGTCTCTCAGATCTACTGTGCTAGCTGGGACTTTTCATGTGGGAGACGCAACCCTTTTGACACCCATGAACACTGTGGAACTTTGGGTTGACACAGTTGTGTTTATGTGCCAAGGTTTGCCCGGAGCCCGGTCCACTCTGTGTTCGGTGGCTCCGGCAATCAGTGACATACCTCGATTGGCAGTGCCCCTTGGGGGTACTTCTGTCACAACGGACTCACTTTTACACAGTGCCCCTTGTAGACAGAGAGCAAATCAGCCAACTTATTACTCACCCTGGGGAGATGAATATACCCCTTGAACCCGGTGAACCCCATGGAACACGGCCTAACAGAGGGGGCTTTAAGCATGGAAAAGCCTCAAAACTAAGTTGTGCATCTGTGAGACTGTATAGCCTGGGTGAAGCCCAGCACCTTATGGACACAGGGGCTGACATAGCACCCCGTTTGGCCATAACCACTGATGTCACAGTAATGTTTTTGTGGAGTGGCTCACCAGTCACTCGGCCCTCGCTCCAGGGGTTACCCGAGCCAAGTGCTCGGAGGCTTCTTCCTCATCGGAGGTGCCCGCAAGCCCCACTTCCTCCACCTTCAGGAACTGGCAATAGGAATGTGATTGCCATAATTCCGGGGGAAAGCTAGTAAGCTTCCTTAGACGGATATTATGCATGCTAGCCGATGTTAGACATGATAACCTAGAATAACCAAGCGACTCAATGCTAGCTAGCCACGTACAGTATACTAAACATAAGAGCTACCCAAGCAATTACACCATTGGGACGCCGGAATAGCTAGCAGCAGCTAGCTTGCCTCGTCAAGTTAGCAAACCTGGCTAGCACACTATGCAGCGCTTGTAGGCTAGCCTGGTCTCAAAAGTCCACATAGGATCGGATCACTGAGGTGGGACTCGAACTCTTCTGGGAAGAGAGGAAATTGGTGCTTAACCAAGGCAGACACAGGCTGCGGGGAATACCCACAGAACCTGGTTCCCCTTTCTCTTCGAGTAACCTCCCGTAACCGGCAACAGCGCACACAGGAGTCAGGAGACATTCGACCCAAACCAACGACCAAATCCATCTCCGAGTCCAGCAACTCAGACCCAGCCATGGTACGGGTGATTGATTTAGTGTGATTCGGTGCAGTGAACAAGTAACTTTGTGAATTTGTTTGTTGTACTCCGTCAGTTGAAAATGTAATTAGAGTTTTGAAACGTTTGAAGATTTTGATGATCTGTTTTGATTTTTGGGTACTGTAACACTTTACTGTAGGTGTCCTTATGCATGCATTTATAAAGCCTTTATAATGGCTACATAACACATAACATTTGTCATAAACTGTCTTAAGTAGTTTTAAATAGTTTTGAGTCACGGCATGAGATTATAATGGGTGTTAAGAATTACTGTTCATCCTGCCCTTACAAAAAAGACTGACAGGAATCCTGCAGGAATTCAACCTTTTGTGAAGGAATAGTGTAGGTGTCCTGCAGGAATCTTGTATTATTGACACAATCCTGCAAGAGTATGACTTGTCCTTCAGAAATTTTGAAAATCCTGCACAAACATGATCTATTCCTGCAGGAATCCTGTAGGACCGAAACCTGCAGGATTTTGATAATCCTGCAGAATATGGCAAGTCCTGTAGGACATGACAATTCCTGCAGGAATCCTGCAAGACCTAAACATGCAGGATTGTGATATTCCTGTAGGATATAGCCATTTATTCCTGCAGAATATAGCAATTTCTGTGGGACCTGGCAATTCCTACAGGACTAGGTAAATCCCAGCACGAATTCTGCAGAACCGATTCATGCAGGATTTTGATATTCCTGCAGGACACGGCAATTCCTGTAGGACCAGTTTCAGCAGGAATCGTCCAGGGTTTTGATATTCCTAGGGCCATATCAGATAGTCAAACTGCTAGAGGAGATAAAGTTTGTGGGAGGGGTTGCACATTATTTTGTATATAGCGAACTAGTTTTTGATTCCAAAAAATCTTTCAAACTCTTCTTTACAATTTACAACAAGAAGACGAATGATCATGTGACATCTTGGTCACCATAGCAACAGTTGACAGTTGAGGAAATGGCTGCCAGGCAGTTTAGCTAGCTAGTTCAAGTACTGATCATATTACAATTTTTTTTACAGGTAAGAAGTCAGAGAAACATACATAGCATAGTATTTTTTTATGTGTTGTGTTTGCAGAATATTAGTTTAGCTAGCATGTTCTCTACCACTGCACTGCA
Organism: Salmo trutta; assembly: GCF_901001165.1. Taxonomy (NCBI): domain Eukaryota; kingdom Metazoa; phylum Chordata; class Actinopteri; order Salmoniformes; family Salmonidae; genus Salmo; species Salmo trutta. Next base: position 27,681,930 of record NC_042961.1, on the reverse strand, counting down.
CTGGCTGCTAGCTAGCTAGCTTTGACAAAAACTTTTGCTTCCATGGAAGTGACAAATAAGGTTTGATATCCCTCTTGCTCTGTCTCTTTGGTACTGTTGTTGTCACGTCCTGACCAGTATAAGGGTTATTTGTTATTGTAGTTTGGTCAGGACGTGGCAGGGGGTGTTTTGTTTATGTGGTTCGGGGTGGTGATTTTGTGTCGTGGGGTGTTGGATTTATTATTTCTGGGTTTTGGTCTATGTTCTATGTTTTGTATTTCTATGTTCTTTCTGGTTTGTTGTATTTCTGTGTTTAGGTTGATGGGGGTTGGACTCTCAATTGGAGGCAGGTGCTTTCTCGTTGCCTCTGATTGAGAGTCCTATATATGGGTAATTGTTTGGTTTGGTGTTGTGGGAGATTGTTTCTTGTTTGGCGTGTGTGAGCCTGACAAGACTGTTTTGTTGATCGGCCATTCTTCATTTTGTTATTTTTGGTGTTTTCTTGGTTTAAAATAAACTACAAGATGAGCATCCACATTCCTGCTGCGTTTTGGTCCTCCATTCCCGACGACAACCGTTACAGTTGTCACAAGTTAGGCTATACTTTTGAAGTGTTTTGAAACAGATGGTGATAGATTCGATTTTTTGAATGACTAAGCTATTTTTTTCAAATTATAATACACTAACAAAAAAACATGGGTCATCACTACACATATATTTTCTCTGAAGAAACATAAAATAACATTAAAGTAAAATAATAAAACCACTACACATGAATTGAGTTTCAAAAGTTAGGTCAGTGTCACGTCCTGGCCAGTATAAGGGTTAATTAGTATTGTAGTTTGGTCAGGACGTGACAGAGGGTATTTGTTTTATGTGGTTCAGGGTGGTGTGTTTGGTTAAAGGGTGTTTGATTTAGTATTTCCGGGGTTTTGGTTTATAGTCTATGTTTATGTATTTCTATGTCTAGTCTGGTGAGTGTGTTTCTATGTTGTGTTGATTGGGGTTGGGACTCTCAGTTGAAGGCAGGTGTTGTCTATCTGCCTTTGATTGAGAGTCCCATATATTAGGGTGTGTTTGTGGTTGTTATTTGTGGGTGATTGTTCTGTGTTGAGCCTATGCTTTGCAGACTGTCAGTTTATCGTTCGTTTTCTTGTTTGTTGTTTTTTTGTATTCGTGTTGATTTAATTAAATGTTCAAGATGAACTATATCGACTCTGCTGCGTATTGGTCATCCTTTTCCGACGACGATTTCGTTATATCGTCAGAAGACGAAGATACATGTGACAGAATCACCCACCACTCAAGGACCAAGCAGCAGAGGAAGGAGCAGACGGCGTTCGAGTTGGACTGGCGGGAGAAGTGGACTTGGGAGGAAGTTCTGGACGGGGCCGGACCTTGGCACCAGGCTGGGGAATATCGCCGCCCGCAGTGGGAAATTGAGGCAGCCAAGGCAGAGAGGCGGTGGTACGAGGCCAGAGACGCGCTGAGGGAGAAGCACGAGAGGCACCCCCAAGAATTTTTTTTGGGGGGGCACACGGGTAGTTTGGCTAGGCGAAGGAAGAGCCGGAAGCCAGCTACCCGTGGTTATATGGAGGAGCGTATGGGGTGGAGAGCGCTATGTTTCGCTGAGAAGCGCACTATCTCACCCATACGCACGTACAGTCCGGTGCGAGTTATTCCAGCCCCTCGCAGGTGCCGTGCTGGAGCGGGCATCCAGCCTGGTAGGAGGATGCCTGCGCAGCGCATCTGGTCGCCGGTACGCATCCGAGGACCAGGCTACCCAACTCCCGCTCTACGCACGGCTACCATCAGGCCCCTGCACAGCCCAGTCTGCCCTGTACGAGCACTCCGCTCGTACAGGGCTACTAGTTCCATCCAGCCAAGGCGGGTTGTGCAGGAGGTAAGATCTAGACCGGCTGTGCGCCTCCATAGCCCTGGGTTTCCAGCTCCTGTCTCTCGTGCGGACCCGGAAGTGCGTCAACCCAGTCCGACTCGTCCTGTTCCCGCACTAGCCTGCAAGTGCGTAAACCCAGCCTCGCCAGTCAACAGTCGTCGGAGCTTCCCGCCAGTCAACAGTTGTCGGAGCTTCCCGCCAGTCAACAGTCGTCGGAGCTTCCCGCCAGTCAACAGTCGTCGGAGCTTCCCGCCAGTCAACAGTCGTCGGAGCTGCCCGCCAGTCAACAGTCGTCGGAGCTGCCCGCCAGTCAACAGTCGTCGGAGCTGTCCGCCAGTCAACAGTCGTTGGAGCTGTCCGCCAGTCAACAGTCGTCGGAGCTGCCCGCCAGTCAACAGTCTTCGGAGCTGCCCGCCAGTCAACAGTCGTCGGAGCTGCCCGCCAGTCAACAGTCGTCGGAGCTGCCCGCCAGTCAACAGTCGCCGGAGTGGTCAGACTGCGCTGAACTGCCGGAGTGGTCAGACTGCGCTGAACTGCCGGAGTGGCCAGACTGCGCTGAACTGCCGGAGTGGCCAGACTGCCCTGAACTGCCGGAGTGGCCAGACTGCCCTGAACTGCCGGAGTGGCCAGACTGCCCTGAACTGCCGGAGGGGCCAGACTGCCCTGAACTGCCGGAGTGGCCAGACTGCCCTGAACTGCCGGAGTGGCCAGACTGCCCTGAACTGCCCCGAGTTGCCAGACTGCCCAGACTGTCCCGAGTTGCCAGACTGCCCAGACTGTCCCGAGTTGCCAGACTGCCCAGACTGTCCCGAGTTGCCAGACTGCCCAGACTGTCCCGAGTTGCCAGACTGCCCAGACTGTCCCGAGTTGCCAGACTGCCCAGACTGTCCCGAGTTGCCAGACTGCCCCGAGTTGCCAGACTGCCCCGAGCTGCCAGACTGGCCAGACTGCCCCGAACTGCCAGAGTGGCCCGACTGCCGGGAAAGGCCTGAACCGGAGCCACCTCCTGATATAGGTGGGTTGGGGAGGGGGGGTGTAGCACAGTGCCGTCGTTGACGGCAGCCACCCTCCCTTCCCTCCCTTTAGTAGAGGGGAATTTTTGTTTTGTTGTTTGGGGTTGTTGTTTTTGTTTTGTTTTTTGTGTTAAAGGTGCTTCCGGGGTTAGCACCTTTAAGGGGGGGGGGTACTGTCACGTCCTGGCCAGTATAAGGGTTAATTAGTATTGTAGTTTGGTCAGGACGTGACAGAGGGTATTTGTTTTATGTGGTTCAGGGTGGTGTGTTTGGTTAAAGGGTGTTTGATTTAGTATTTCCGGGGTTTTGGTTTATAGTCTATGTTTATGTATTTCTATGTCTAGTCTGGTGAGTGTGTTTCTATGTTGTGTTGATTGGGGTTGGGACTCTCAGTTGAAGGCAGGTGTTGTCTATCTGCCTTTGATTGAGAGTCCCATATATTAGGGTGTGTTTGTGGTTGTTATTTGTGGGTGATTGTTCTGTGTTGAGCCTATGCTTTGCAGACTGTCAGTTTATCGTTCGTTTTCTTGTTTGTTGTTTTTTTGTATTCGTGTTGATTTAATTAAATGTTCAAGATGAACTATATCGACTCTGCTGCGTATTGGTCATCCTTTTCCGACGACGATTTCGTTATATCGTCAGAAGACGAAGATACATGTGACAGAATCACCCACCACTCAAGGACCAAGCAGCAGAGGAAGGAGCAGACGGCGTTCGAGTTGGACTGGCGGGAGAAGTGGACTTGGGAGGAAGTTCTGGACGGGGCCGGACCTTGGCACCAGGCTGGGGAATATCGCCGCCCGCAGTGGGAAATTGAGGCAGCCAAGGCAGAGAGGCGGTGGTACGAGGCCAGAGACGCGCTGAGGGAGAAGCACGAGAGGCACCCCCAAGAATTTTTTTTGGGGGGGCACACGGGTAGTTTGGCTAGGCGAAGGAAGAGCCGGAAGCCAGCTACCCGTGGTTATATGGAGGAGCGTATGGGGTGGAGAGCGCTATGTTTCGCTGAGAAGCGCACTATCTCACCCATACGCACGTACAGTCCGGTGCGAGTTATTCCAGCCCCTCGCAGGTGCCGTGCTGGAGCGGGCATCCAGCCTGGTAGGAGGATGCCTGCGCAGCGCATCTGGTCGCCGGTACGCATCCGAGGACCAGGCTACCCAACTCCCGCTCTACGCACGGCTACCATCAGGCCCCTGCACAGCCCAGTCTGCCCTGTACGAGCACTCCGCTCGTACAGGGCTACTAGTTCCATCCAGCCAAGGCGGGTTGTGCAGGAGGTAAGATCTAGACCGGCTGTGCGCCTCCATAGCCCTGGGTTTCCAGCTCCTGTCTCTCGTGCGGACCCGGAAGTGCGTCAACCCAGTCCGACTCGTCCTGTTCCCGCACTAGCCTGCAAGTGCGTAAACCCAGCCTCGCCAGTCAACAGTCGTCGGAGCTTCCCGCCAGTCAACAGTTGTCGGAGCTTCCCGCCAGTCAACAGTCGTCGGAGCTTCCCGCCAGTCAACAGTCGTCGGAGCTTCCCGCCAGTCAACAGTCGTCGGAGCTGCCCGCCAGTCAACAGTCGTCGGAGCTGCCCGCCAGTCAACAGTCGTCGGAGCTGTCCGCCAGTCAACAGTCGTCGGAGCTGTCCGCCAGTCAACAGTCGTCGGAGCTGCCCGCCAGTCAACAGTCTTCGGAGCTGCCCGCCAGTCAACAGTCGTCGGAGCTGCCCGCCAGTCAACAGTCGTCGGAGCTGCCCGCCAGTCAACAGTCGCCGGAGTGGTCAGACTGCGCTGAACTGCCGGAGTGGTCAGACTGCGCTGAACTGCCGGAGTGGCCAGACTGCGCTGAACTGCCGGAGTGGCCAGACTGCCCTGAACTGCCGGAGTGGCCAGACTGCCCTGAACTGCCGGAGTGGCCAGACTGCCCTGAACTGCCGGAGTGGCCAGACTGCCCTGAACTGCCGGAGTGGCCAGACTGCCCTGAACTGCCGGAGTGGCCAGACTGCCCTGAACTGCCCCGAGTTGCCAGACTGCCCAGACTGTCCCGAGTTGCCAGACTGCCCAGACTGTCCCGAGTTGCCAGACTGCCCAGACTGTCCCGAGTTGCCAGACTGCCCAGACTGTCACGAGTTGCCAGACTGCCCAGACTGTCCCGAGTTGCCAGACTGCCCAGACTGTCCCGAGTTGCCAGACTGCCCCGAGTTGCCAGACTGCCCCGAGCTGCCAGACTGGCCAGACTGCCCCGAACTGCCAGAGTGGCCCGACTGCCGGGAAAGGCCTGAACCGGAGCCACCTCCTGATATAGGTGGGTTGGGGAGGGGGGGTGTAGCACAGTGCCGTCGTTGACGGCAGCCACCCTCCCTTCCCTCCCTTTAGTAGAGGGGAATTTTTGTTTTGTTGTTTGGGGTTGTTGTTTTTGTTTTGTTTTTTGTGTTAAAGGTGCTTCCGGGGTTAGCACCTTTAAGGGGGGGGGGGTACTGTCACGTCCTGGCCAGTATAAGGGTTAATTAGTATTGTAGTTTGGTCAGGACGTGACAGAGGGTATTTGTTTTATGTGGTTCAGGGTGGTGTGTTTGGTTAAAGGGTGTTTGATTTAGTATTTCCGGGGTTTTGGTTTATAGTCTATGTTTATGTATTTCTATGTCTAGTCTGGTGAGTGTGTTTCTATGTTGTGTTGATTGGGGTTGGGACTCTCAGTTGAAGGCAGGTGTTGTCTATCTGCCTTTGATTGAGAGTCCCATATATTAGGGTGTGTTTGTGGTTGTTATTTGTGGGTGATTGTTCTGTGTTGAGCCTATGCTTTGCAGACTGTCAGTTTATCGTTCGTTTTCTTGTTTGTTGTTTTTTTGTATTCGTGTTGATTTAATTAAATGTTCAAGATGAACTATATCGACTCTGCTGCGTATTGGTCATCCTTTTCCGACAACGATTTCGTTATATCGTCAGAAGACGAAGATACATGTGACAGTCAGGGGCTACAAATGTACAAACCTATGATAAAGTTCTAAGAATACAGTGTTTTTTTGTTATTGATTAATTATAGAGATTTGATAAATATTGGATTTCAAGTCAAATATATTGCATTTGGGGACAGATTTCAAATATTTGTTTTTGTGTGTATAAAATTTACCAGAGAGAATTAAGAAATTAACGACTAATTCAGTAGTTTTCATTTGAATAATAACATATTACATTTTTCATTGTAAATACATGGGTCTTATTAATGAAATAAAAAATGTAGATACTTGCTCCAAAATAACTTCCCAGTCACACTCACAAAAAAATGTGTAGTTATAGTATAGTTTCCCCTTCTTTATCACAGAAAATGCATATCAATCAATCAATCAAATGTATTCATAAAGCCCTTTTTACATTAGCCGATGTCACAAAGTGCTGTACAGAAACCCAGCTTAAAACCCCAAACAGCAAGCAGTGCAGATGTAGAAGTACGGTGGCTAGGAAAAACAACACCGGAAGCTAGGAAGAAACCTAGAGAGGAACCAGGCTGTGAGGGGTAGCGAGTCCTCTTCTGGCTGTGCAGGGTAGAGATTATAACAGAACATGGCCAAGATGTTCAAAAGTTCATAGATGACCAGCAGGGTCAGATAATAATAATCACAGTGGTTGTAGAGGGTGCAACAGGTCAGCACCTCAGGAGTAAATGTCAATTGCTTTTTCATAGCCGATAATTCCGAGTTAGAGACAGCAGGTGCGGTAGAGAGTCCAAAACAGCAGGTCCGGGACAATGTCCTCTAAGTCCATAAATTTAGATAACAAGTTATTGCAAGGGTATATTTTGTGCAAGAATTGAACGTGAATTTCTTTTACTTTATTTGATATACACAATTTGTGAGGCAGCAACCAAACTTTCTTCCATTCAATTTCAGTAATGTATGCATTCCAGCAGAATTTCCCTCTAGGAGAGATCTTGTTCTTGGAGTTAAAGAGTTATCTTAAGAATGTATTATTACATTCTTATCCAGCAGGGGGAAACCTTCTAACATAAGTTGTTCATCTATATTGACATGTTGTCCAAAACACAAATGAGCTTTAATTAATTGAGTAAGTCCTGAAGGTATTGCTTTGCATATAGAATTACATTCTTTATAATGTATTGGGAAGTTATATGTTCGTAAGAACTTTCTATAAGAGAGTACATTTCCTTCTTTATCAAATAAATCAAGCACAAATATCATATTTCTAATCAAACCACTTAGGGAAGAACAAAGACTTGTTTATAACAACAATATATGTGTGCCTTGTGTGGAGAGAAGTTGTGGACATAACATAGTTTCCAGGCTAAGAGGGCTTGTTCATGAAATTTTGACAGTTTGATGGGTAATTTTGCTGGAGAATAGCTGCACTTCCACAGAAATTGAAGACCACACAATTTCATAAAAATATGACAGGGTATTAGTATCGTATAGATTCAGAGCTAAGCATACATATTTTTTATCCAGTTTACTTTAAAGGCATTGGTGATATCAATGAAATCTAGTACTTCATGCTTACCATCAGCTAGCTCTTTGGTTTGATATTACAGACTTCTTAAGTTTGTGATGTTTATTTTTCCATATAAAGTCAAGGAAAGTTTTGTTGATATCCTTGCTGGTTTGATCAGCTACAGATAGGGATAGAGCAGGGTAGACAAAATGTGACTTGTGCTTTGGACAATAAAACCCTTCCAGTAATAGAAAGGTCACACTGGAGCCAGTTATTAAAGATGGATTTTGTACGGACAATGTTTTTTTTGCCATGTGCACCCCTAAATATTTCACATTATCTTTCACTGGAATATTCTCAACAGATTGGTAATTTGAGTTATATATGGTCAATATTTAGCATTTATTTAAGTTAAGTTCCAGACCAGAAGCAGATGAGTGATTTGATAATATTAAGTGCAATAGCAACTTGATCCTTGTCTTTTAGACACAGCTGTATCGTCTCGTAATTGAGATATTTTTATTTATTTTCCAAATATTTAAATACCTTTTAATTCAGGGTTGTTTAAAATGCTAATAGATAGTAATTCTACAACTTAAAGGAAAAATATAGCTGAAACAGGGCAACCCTGGCGTACACTACGGTAAATATGAAATATTTTAGATGTGTTACGATTAATCATAATAGAACTATTAATATCCTTATAAAACATATTGATAACAGAGACAAAGCTAGTCCCGAAACCAAACGTGTACAACGTATGTATTGGGAATTTGTGTTTAATTGTATCAAATTCTTTACAAAAGCGAGGAATAAAATAGTAGCCTCTGAGTCAACTGAATCAGCGTAATCAATCAAGTCTAAAACTAACCTAATGTTACAGCTGCTTTAGCAACCTTCCGTGAAACCAGTTTGGGTTTCATTAATAAGGTGGTTTAGGCTCATTTTAAATCTATTAGCATAAGCTAAAGCAGAGTCAAAATCCCTTTCTGAGTCAAAATACATGCTGAGATCTACCGCTCAGATTTTTTATTAACATTACTTGAAAAATGTAAGCCTATGCAACATTAACCAATTAAAAACAGTAGGTTTGAGCAGTGAGCTATAGGCCATTATCACCACATACTGGCTTTGCTTTAAAAAAGACCCAAGCCGCTAATAATAACAACAACGCCTATAGATACACTTTCCTACTCATTACTGCTGCACTTCTTGTTGTAGCACTGAATGGAAATAGGAAGAACGCGCATTTTATGGCGTATAAAAGTGTTGAATACAAAGTGTTGACAGTGCTGAGTAAGAACTTAAACAGCAGCTCTTTGTTGTATTCGTTGAGTCTCTCGCTAGTCATGGTTTTAAAAGTTTTGAAATCTCACAGTGTCAATTTTGTCGTAACTTTCTTCTACGCCTGCTACGTTACTGCAGACTCCGTCATCTGAGCAATCTGATTGGCCAGCGGTAGCCTAGTGCACTTGATATCCTCTCCAAGCCTACCGGGAAGGCAGAGTTTGTACCTTCAGACACATGAAATGGCAACAGTTTGCCTACCCGGCGCGCAGGGCATCTGAATTGGCTTCACCTACAAACAACAGCCCGAGACTAATACAAAAAAATAGGACCACAAGGCTTTATCGTTGGGTTTTTTACAGAAATGTTTGGCGATCGACTAGAAATGTCTTGGAGATCGACAAGTCGATCGCGATCGACCGGTTGGTGACCACTGTGCTAGTTATCAATGTATAATCTGTATTTAATAATGTAATAGGTTTCCAATTATCTATAAAAAGGGGACCTTTATCAGGTTTTGGTATTAAGGAAATCACACCTTGTTTCATGGTAGTAATCATCTCACCCTTAAATAGGCATTCTTGGAACATGATGAATACTGGTCCCTCTAAATGTTCCCAAAAGTGTAAATTAAATTCCACAGAAAGCCTATCTGTTCCAGGTGCTTTGCCCTTCTTCATAGATTTAAGCGCATCTCCAATCTCTACTATAGAAAACTCACCTTCACATATCGACTTGAACTCATCAGAAATAATTGGAACATGACCATGGACATGTTTCATAAAGATTTATACACCTTTTCATAGAAAGAATACACAAAGCTAGAGATGATCTTGGGGTCTTTACACTGGGTATTGTCATTATTAAGGCAGTTTCTTTTTTTAAGAGCAAAAAAAATTGCTTGTGTTTTTCTCACCCTCCTCAACCCATTTTGCTCTAGATCTAACAAGAAATAAAACATATTACGAACATAAAGTAAATGTCTCAAAAGAATATAAAAATGTTTAGTTCCAAAGTGAGGAACATCAAGGAGATTAACATTCAAAAGCTTGTTCAGTACACTTCACTCAAGTCATTGTGGTCTAAATTGTAGACGATGAATAGTTGAACATGGTGTTTGCTGGGCAGGAATAAAAACTTGCACACAGTACAGTACCAAAGGGGGCAGAAATCACCCACGTCTGTATTTTAGAATGAGTGTCATATGTTACAATGAGCTGACAATTCTGCATGATAGAGAATAACATGTGTGGATGTACTTCTAACATAGTGACGTTGCACACTGCTGAATAAACTCCTTACTAAACTCCTGGGATAGGGTGATTTTCCTGGTGGATGGGAGGTTTACATCTGTCTGGGCGATGGGGTGGGATGTGCTTCAACCTGAGGTGAACAGAGCAGAAACATAAGGCCAAGGGAGGAGAAATTAACCTCACTGCTCAAATTTCAGTGCTGGTTCAAGTTGCTGAGACCCACAACTACCTTTGTTATTAATGTGCAATGGTTTTGTAAACAGTTTTTCATATTCATAGGCTTGATCAAGTTTATTTGATAATTTCATGATTTAAAATATTTTCTTTGTATGCAGTGGTGAAACACGAGGGGAGGGTGTCATGTATACTCCCCCGTCTGGCCTCTAGGTCACCAGACTGCTGATTATTACGCACACCTGTCACCATCGTCACGCGCACCAGCGCTTATTGACACTCACCTGGATTCCATCACCTCCTTGATTGCCTGCTCTATTTATGTCACTTCCTTTGGTTCCTTCCCCAGGTGTTATTGTTTCATGTCGGTGTGCTGTTCATGTTTGTTTATTAAATGTATTCACTCCCTGAACTTGCTTCCCGACTCTCAGCGTACATCGTTACAGAGGGGAAGTGATAAGAAGAAAGTTAGGTAAACAGTCACTGCATGATTGTATTTACTAATCATGTAAAAATGCACAAATAACATGGCATCCCTAAACTGCTGATAACCAGGATGAGATCGCCTGCTAGCTAGCCATTGTGTCCCACGAGCTAACGTAGCTTGGCCCAACATTTACATTTCAAAATTCATATGAAAGCAATTTGTTGAACATTTTAACATAATTTGCTGACTAAATAAACATTTACATTTTACAAAGTTATTCCTTATTCCACTGGAACATTTTCTCCAAAGCAGGGACTAGGGTTGGCAACTGTTCCGTTATTAGCCGGGAAGTCCATTATATTGGGCTAAATTGGTTTGTCCCATACGGGACCTCCCTTGTCCCGTATATTCATCCAATCAATTCCTGCAAAGTAATTTCTGTTATTGTTCGGTCGGTTTGGCATATCAAGGAAATATGGATAAACCTGCAAAAAAGACTGTGCAGCTACAACAAACAATGTGAAGCAAAAAAGACGTGGGTTAAGCCCGTCAGTGGTGACTCAACGAAAGCTTTCTGTACTTTATGCATCGGGAATTCTCAATTGGCCATGAAGGGGAGAATGACCTAACTCAGCATGCATCCACAGAAATGCACAAGGCCACGCTAGCTAAAGGTGCTAGCCTCTCTAGGGTAGGTGGCACCAAATCGGCCCACCTACGTAACAGCCAGTGGAATCCTGTGGCGCGTTATTCAAATACCTTAGAAATGCTATTACTTCAATTTCTCAAACATATTACTATTTTACAGCATTTTAAAGACAAGACTCTTGTTAATCTAACCACACTGTCCGATTTCAAAAAGGCTTTACAACGAAAGCAAAACATTAGATTATGTCAGCAGAGTACCCAGCCAGAAATAATTAGACACCCATTTTTCAAGCTAGCATATAATGTCACAAAAACCCAGAAGACAGCTAAATGCAGCACTAACCTTTGATGATCTTCATCAGATGACAACCCTAGGACATTATGTTATACAATGGATGCATGTTTTGTTCAATCAAGTTCATATTTATATCAAAAACCAGCTTTTTACATTAGCATGTGACGTTCAGAACTAGCATACCCCCCGCAAACTTCCGGCGAATTTACTAACAATTTACTAAATTACTCATGATAAACGTTCACAAAAAGCATACAAATTATTTTAAGAATTATAGATACAGAACTCCTCTATGCACTCGATATGTACGATTTTAAAATAGCTTTTTGGTGAAAGCACATTTTGCAATATTCTAAGTAGATAGCCCGGCATCACAGGGCTAGCTATTTAGACACCCAGCAAGTTTAGCCTTCACCAAACTCCGATTTACTATTAGAAAAGTTTGATTACCTTCGGTGTTCTTCGTCACAATGCACTCCCAGGACTTCTACTTCAATAACAAATGTTGGTTTGGTCCCAAATAATCCATAGTTATGTTCAAACAGCGGCGTTTTGTTCGTGCGTTCAAGACACTATCCGAATGGTAAATAAGGGTCACGCGCATGGCGCATTTCGTGACAAAAGATTTCTAAATATTTCATTACCGTACTTCGAAGCATGTCAACCGCTGTTTAAAATCAATTTTTATGCCATTTTTCTCGTAAAAAAGCGATAATATTCCGACCGGGAATCTGCAATTAGGTAAACAGACGAAAGAAAATAAAGCACAGGGTCGACTCGGGCACGCGCCTAAGCCCATTGTCCTCTGATCGGCCACTTGTCAAAAGCGATAATGTGTTTCAGCCTGGGGCTGCCTCGATATCGTTCAGCTTTTTCCCGGGCTCTGAGAGCCTATGGGAGCCGTAGGAAGTGTCACGTTACAGCAAAGATCCTCAGTCTTCAATAAACAGAGGCAAGAACAACAACACCTTGTCACACAGGCCACTTCCTGCATGGAATCTTCTCAGGTTTTTGCCTGCCATATGAGTTCTGTTATACTCACAGACACCATTCAAACAGTTTTAGAAACTTTAGGGTGTTTTCTATCCAAAGCCAATAATTATATGCATATTCTAGTTACTGGGCAGGAGTAGTAACCAGATTAAATCGGGTACGTTTTTTATCCGGCCGTGTAAATACTGCCCCCTAGCCCTAACAGGCTAGCAATATCGGTGCATTCTTCGCAACGTCTACTGCGGAAACTGACAAAATTGGAAAACACCTCTCCGTTTACCAGTTATTGAGCAGTGCCAACAATCGCATTCTGAAAGCTAATTGACCAGCTCACATAGCTCATAATGCCTGCAAGCACGCCTGCGATCAGCTGTCAGTGGATATTGAGACAATTGTTTTACAGATCTACAGCCACTTATCAGTATCTGCTTCTCGAAGAGAGGAACTGCGTGCATTTTTTTGTTGTTGCCTTTGTTGACATTGAGTGGCGTGAAATTCTGCGACATGTTTGCACAAGATGGCTCTCTCTTCATCCAGCTGTCGATCGTCTCCTGCAAAGCTGGCCAGCTCTTACTTCATACTTCAGGTCCCTTGGGGAGACCTGTCCTGTGGCACTGAAGAGTATTTTTGAGTATGAAGAAAAAACGGAAGCTGCTGAGATTTATCTGTGCTTTTTCCACAAAGTGGATGTGTTTTTGACCAACCCGTAAAAAAGCTGGAGGAAACAACGCTCTGCATCACAGATGTTTACGAGGAAGTCCAAATGTTCAAAATTAAGATGCTTCAGCTGAAACAGGACAGTTTTTTTCTGATACCAGACCCAGCAGCTGATGGACAAACAATTGTCAGCGCAAAGGTCCAAGCAGCAACAGGACTTTGAAGTTCTGTGACAGTGTCATTACATACATTGACAAGTGGTTTGATTTCTCACCAGAAAATGTAATGGTGAAACTGATTGGCCTCTATGAGGAGCTATGAGGTGGTGGTGGTTGCCCTCAAAATGACAGACAGTCAGTATGGACCAACTCTATGAAGAGTTTTGTGCTAGCCAGGAGGAAATACAGAAAGCCAGACAGGATACCACAAAATCCGCCAGTGAGAAGTGGGTGGCAGTTTTCCAAAACCTAGGGAAAGCCAACTTGATCAACATGTTCAGGATTGTCTCATTTGTCCTCAGTGTGCCAGGCTCAAATGCCTTTGTTGAGAGGATTTTCTGTCTGATGACCATTAAATGGTCAGACTCAAGAAACAGATGTAGCACAGAGCTGATCAAAAATGAACATCAAATATCTGGGAACTGTGACTTGTCATGTAATGACTTCTCTCTGGCTATGCAAGACGAGAAAGGACTGCTTGAATCAGTCAAGAGCAGCAAAAAATGACTAGACTTGGTGAGTGACTCATGACCCTCTTTTCCTCTTTTGCATTTGGAAAGTTGTGTTTTTGCTGTAAAGGTCCAAATTGTGATTTCTTTGATAATTTATTTTGAGGTTTATTCACATAAGTTTACATAATGATACAGTTTTAGTAAAGCTATAGACTAAATGGAATATACAAATGTTTTGCCTTTCCAATTGAATATGAATATACACTATATATTCATTCACACAACACCATACCCATACCGCCGTGGCACCGTGCACTGGCATGTGCCCTTTTGTCCCTTCAGTCTGCCATTAATTCAGCAGTTTGGGGAATTTTCGTTGTGTTGCAAGGGGTTATGGGATAGCGTCCCTGGCGAAGGGAACGGAAATGTATGATATGCAGGCTTTATTTTCCAGGCCACCCAAGTAGGCTTATAGAACCTCCGGCAAACCTTGTACATACTTGCCATTTCGCGTTCTTAGGTTTGGAATCGCAGTTGAAAAATTACAGTTGACTTTAGTACTAGCTATACACTCTAGATAGAACAAGTATGCAATGTGGAACAGAGACAATGTTTATGAAGTATCAAATTATTTTCACTGAAATATATTAAGTCACAATTGAATATACAAATAGTTTAAATAGGAATGGATCATTTTAACATGACTTTCTCTCTTTTTGCTTGCTTGAACAGTTTCACCACCGATGTGAGTTCTCTTCTTTTCGCTTACAACTTATAATACAGGGAGCACAGAAAACACACACACACCTAGTATTTCACTGTAATTCTTTACCTTGTATTTCTAACAGTTTAGCAGAAGGCCACCACAAAACATTAGAGTTGCTAAGTGCATAAGAAAATAATACATTTACAAAGTCATCTTTTTCCGATTGTCTCATTTGGAGATCAATTAGTCCAGTAGTCTACTAGATAAAGGTGTGTAGGTTGTCTTTTCCAATATATCCTTTACACTATTTTGTTGCGGTTTTTCATGTAACACACGATGTTCTGCAGTTATATTCTGAACTCTGCCTCATCTCTCTCCTGTCCTTCCCAGTTAAGACAGAGCCGGTAAACAGTGAGACTGACTACCACAGAAGGCAGCACTGGACTGCCATGCAGGCGAAAGGAAACACCACACACAGTTTCAGCCTCTCATTTCTCCCTTGAAAACATAGCTTAACACACATGGATACTCACAGATGTTGTTGGTGTACCAGCCACATTAAAACTAACTACCACCAAGTTTACCATTGCAGTCGTCTGTTTCCCTTCACACTAATACACATATGCTGTTCATGTGATGTCACCATTACTCTCCCTCTTGTTACAAAATATGTTTTTACCATATTTATTCCAAATAATATTTCATGCAGTGCGTGGGAAATGGACAATCAAACACGTCAGCTGTTGCTTCATTGGATAATAAAATTGCCATGCAATCTTATCTTGTGCAATCTGTCCATTCTGTTGAAAGAATGATTGTCCTACATGCAATTCTCTGAAGGATGAGAAAGGAATCCAGCAGGTTTTCCGACAGGAAAATGACCCTGGAAATCTTGCGGAATTACCTGCAGCACCCACAGGATTTTGGGTCCCTTTTGGTGTAGGAAAATTCCTGTAGGTCGTCCTTCAGGAAACAAACCTGCAGGATTTATTTGAGAACTATCTGCAGGATTCCTGCAGGATTGCTTTCCTGAAAGAGTACCTGCATGATTCCTACAGGATCCTAAAGGATTCTTGCATTAATTTTCCTATAGGAAAGTGGCCCTGAAAATCATGTGGGATATCCTGCAGGACTTCCTATTCCTGCAGGATATATATTCTGGAGGATTCCTGCAGGATTGTTTTCCTGAAAGACTACCTGCATGATTCCTACAGGAATTGTCCTACAGGAAGTGGCCCTGAAAACAATTTGGGATATCCTGCAGGACTTCCTTTTTTTGTGCAGGAATGCTGTATGACTTTTTGGTAAGGGATCGTGCATCCTGTGATTGGTCAGATGCTCCTAACTAGCCCAGCGCTGGCCAGTTCGGTCCGTTGCATGCTCTCTCAAGCGTTTAAGTATTAGCCGGGCCTGAACTGTGTTTTTTTTCCAGTGTCAGAGCGTGGGTGGACATACAGTACATAAAGGAAATTATTCAGACCCCTTGACTTTTTCCACATTTTGTTACGTTACAGCTTCATTCTAAAATTGATTAAATCATTTCCCCCCAATCTATACACAATACCCCATAATGACAAAGCAAAAACCGATTGCAAATAAAAAACAAACAAAAAACCATCACATTTACATACCGCAATTTCCGGATTATTAAGCGCACCTGAATATAAAAAAAAATATTATTTTGAACATAAATAAGCTGCACATGTCTATAAGCCGCAGGTGCCTACCGGTACATTGAAACAAATGAACTTTACACAGGCTTTAACGAAACACGGCTTGTAACAAAAATAAATAGGCTTTAACAAAACACGGCTTGTAAAAAAAAAAAAAATTTGCAGTAAGCTTTAGTTGTCTTTTTGCACTGAGTCAATTCCTCATGCTGCTGTTTCCAACGTCTTATCGACTCATTAAGACCAAGCTCCCGTGCAGCAGCTCTATTTCCTTTTCCAACAGCCAGATCAATCGCCTTCAACTTGAAAGCTGCATCATATGCATTTCTCCATGTCTTTGCCATGATGAGGGTGACAAAATGACTACCGTAATCAGAATGATGGGAAGTTTGAGAGCGCTCGATTGAATCTAAACAGTAAACCAAAAAGTTGTTTGACCTTAACCCGTTCGGCAATTTCATTGGTCTAATGAAAGCTTCATGCCGGCAAAAAACTGAGCACGTCATAGAATGTTTGTTTTTTTTCGAAAAAAATTTGAAAGCGGGAAAAATCCATATATTAGCCGCGTCATTGTTTAAGCCGTGAGGTTCAAAGCCTGGGAAAAAAGTTGCGGCTTATAGTCCGGAATTTACGGTAAGTATTTAGACCCTTTACTAAGTACTTTGTTGAAGCACCTTTGGCAGCGATTACAGCCTCAAGTCTTCGTAGGTATGACGCTACACATATCTGGGGAGTTTCTCCCATTCTTCTCTGGAGATCCTCAAGCTCTGTCAGGTTGGACGGGGAGTGTCGCTGCACAGCTATTTTCAGGTCTCTCCAGAGATGTTCGGTTGGGTTCAAGTCCGAGCTCTGGCTGGGCCACTCAAGGACATTCAGAGACTTGTCCCGAAGCCACTCTTGTGTTGTTTTGGGGTCGTTGTCCTGTTGGAAGGTGAACCTTCGCACCAGTCTGAGGTCTGGAGCAGGTGTCCATCAAGGATCTCTCTATACTTTGTTCTGTTCATATCTGCCTCAAAACTGACTAGTCTCTCAGTCCCTGCTTCTGAAAAACATCCTCACACCATGATGCTGCCACTACCATGCTTCACTGTAGGGATGGTGCCAGGTTTCCTCCAGATGTGACGCTTGGCATTCAGGCCAAAGAGTTCAATCTTGGTTATTTCACACCAGTTTCTCATTTTACTGAGGAGTGGCTTCCGTCTGGCCAATACCATAAAGGCCTGATTCTTTGGGACCTTCTATGCTGCAACATTATTTTGGTACCCTTCCCCAGATCTGTGCCTCGATACAATCCCTTCGACCTCAGGGCTTGGTTTTTGCTCTGAAATGCACTGTCAATTGTGGGACCTTATATAGACAGGTGTGTGCCTTTCCAAATCATGTCCAATTAATTTAATTTACCACAGGTGGACTCCAATCAAGTTGTAGAAACATCTCAAGAATGATCAATGGAAACAGGATGCACCGGAGCTCAATTTGGAGTCTCATGGCAAAGGGTCTGAATACTTATGTAAATAAGGTATTTTTTATTTTTTTTTAATTTGCTAGCATTTCGAAAAACTTTTTTCGCTTTGTCATTATGGGGTATTGTGTGTAGATTGCTGAGAAATAAATAATATTTTATCCATTTTAGAATAAGTCTGTAAGGTAACAAAATGTGGAAAAGGTCAATGGGTCTGAATACTATATGTACAACAGCAAGCAATATCTGTACCACAATGCAATTATGAACATTCTAGGCATTCTATATTATACTACAACATCAGTCTAACTGAATATGGATGTTGTGTTGGTTGAATGTTCTTCAGCTGGTGAACCTCTTGTGTTGGAAAGGTGCTGTGGCGATGTTGGCAGGGATGTTGGGTTTGGGGGGCTGTGACTCTGGCTCGTTGTAGACAACCGTTTTGGTCCTTTCTGCACTCCACAGCCAGGTGGACATGCCTCACGTACATCTTCAGGAAGAATCACCACCAACTGCTTTGACCTCTTGCAGAGGATTTCTTTGTTCTGCAAGTCCCCTGGAAAGACGTGAAGACTGATCATGAGGACGTGGCTAAACATGAAGACTGATCCTGAAGATGTGTAACCATGCAATAAACCATGTTCATCTGGGTACAGTAGACTGGTATGTGTTTTGTTATACTCAATCAATAGAGGCAACAGCGCCTCTTCAACCTCAGGAGGCTGAAAAAATGTGGCTTGTCACCAAAAACCCTCACTAACTTTTACAGGTGCACAATTGAGAGCATCCTATCGGGCTGTATCACCACCTGGTACGGCAACTGCACCGCCCGCAACCGCAGGGCTCTCCAGAGGGTGGTGGGGTCTGCACAACGCATCACCGAGGGAAAACTACCTGCCCTCCAGGACACCTACAACACCCGATGTCACAGAAAGGCAAAAAAGATTATCAAGGACAATAACCACCCGAGCCACTGCCTGTTCACCCCACTATCATCCATAATGCGAGGTCAGTACAGGTGCATCAAAGCTGTAACAGAGATATTGAAAAATAGCTTCTATCTCAAGGCCATCAGATTGTTAAACAGCCACCACTAGCAAAGAGTGTCACGCCCTGACGTGAGAGAGACGGTTTATTTCTCTATTTTGTTAAGTCAGAGTGTGGGGTGGGCATTCTATGTTTTGTATTTCTTTGTTTTGTGCCGAGTATGGTTCCTAATCAGAGGCAGCTGTCTATCGTTGTCTCTGATTAGGAATCATACTTAGGCAGCCTTTTCCCACCTGTGTTTGTGGGTAGTTGTTTTATGTTTTGTTATATGTGACCTGACAGAACTGTTGGCTTTCGTTTTGTTTCTTTGTTCTAGTGTTCTCAGCATTAAATAGTTATGAACACTTACCACGCTGCGCTTTGGTCCCCTCTCTACGACAGCCGTTACACAGAGAGGCGGCTGCCTACCTACAGACTTGATATCATTGGCTACTTTAATAAATGGAACACTAGTCACTTTAATAATGGCACTTTAAGAATGTTTACATATCTCGCATTACTCATCTCATATGTATATACTGTATCATTCACTATCTATTGAATCTTAGCCGCTCTGTCACTTCTCATCCATATATTTTATACTTATATATTCTTATCCCATTCCTTTACTAGATTGTGTGTATTAGGTTTTGTTGTGGAATTTGTTAGATATTACCTGTTAGATACTGCTGCACTGTCGGATCTAGAAGCATAAGCATTTCACTACACTGCTAACCATGTGTATGTGACCAATAACATTTGATTTGATGAGGCACTGAGATGGACTGTTGGCAAAGATGTGAAAAGTTTGAGGGGGGCTTGACTTGTAGACAGTCTAGTCATGTGTTGTTGTGTATGAGCACCTACAGCAGACAAGCACTGCCAATAATAGTGAGTAGGCTAGAACAATATACTACACTCTTAGAAAAGAAGTGCTATCTAGAACCTAAAATATCTAACAAGTAATATCTAACAATTTCACAACATATACCCAATACAAACAAATCCAAGTAACGGAATGGAATTAAGAATATATAAATATATGGATGAGCAATGTCAGAGCGGCATAGCCTAAGAGATGGTAGAATAGTATAGAATACAGTGTATACATATGAGATGAGTAATGCAAGATATGCAAACATTATTAAAGTGAATAGTGTTCCATTTATTAAAGTGGCCAGTGATTTCAAGTCTATGTATATAGGCAACAGCCTCTAATGTGTTAGTGATGGCTACTTAACAGTCTGATGGCCTTGAGATAGAGACTGGAAAACAGCTTCTCGGTCCCAGCTTTGATGCACCTGTACTTACCTCGCCTTCTGGATAATAGCGGGGTGAACAGGCAGTGGCTCGGGTGGTTGTTGTCCTTGATGATCTTTTTGGCCTCCTGTGACATCGGGTTCTATAGGTGTCCTGAAGGGCAGGTAGTTTGCCCCCGTTGATGCATTGGGCAGATCGCAACACCCTCTGGAGAGCCCTGCAGTTGCGGGTGGTGCAGTTGCCGTACCACGCGGTGATACAGCCCGACAAGATGCTCTCAATTGTCCATCTGTAAATGTTTGTGAGGGTTTTCGGTGCCAAGCCAAATGTTTTCAGCCACCTGAGGTTTAAGAGGCGCTATTGCACCTTCTTCACCACACTGTCTGTGTGGGTGGACCATTTCAGTTTGTCAGTGATGTGTACGCCGAGGAACTTGAAGCTTTCCACCGTCTCCACTGCGGTCCCATCGATGTAGATGGGGGGTGCTCCCTCTGCTGTTTCCTGAAGTCCACGACAGTCTCCTTTGTTTTGTTGACGTTGAGTGAGAAGTCATTTTCCTGGCACCACACTCCCAGAGCTCTCACCTCCTCCCTGTAGGCTGTCTCTGTCACACTCTGATCTGTTTCACCTGTCTTTGTGCTTGTCTCCACCCCCCTCCAGCTGTCACCCGTCTTCCTCATTATCCACAGTGTATTTATACCTGTGTTCTCTGTTTGTCGTTTGCCAGTTTGTCTTGTTTTGTCAGGTCTTACCAGCGTGTTTTCCCATCTCCCTGCTTTCTCAAGTTCTTTTTCCTAGTTTTCTCAGACCAGCTCCACAATGCTGTCTCCCTGCAAGGCGTCACCATTGGATGACACGAGGAGTTACTGCAATGTCTTATGTAGGGACTCCATACCCTGGCAGAACGCCATGACCAGGCATTCGATACATTGCTGGAGAAATTCTGAAGATTCCCCACTGGGCAGGGGGTCACACCTGTAATCTCCCAGCCTACCCCAGTGTCCCAAGAACCCCGCTTACCTCCTCCAGAGCGCTACACTGGAGATTCCGGAACATGCCGGGCTTTAATCTCCTAGTGCTCCCTCATTTTCGAGCTGCAGCCTTCTTCGTTCCCCTCCGACCTCTTGAGGATAGCGTACATCATAAAGCTGATGTCCGGGAGGGCACTCGCCTGGGCCACGGTGGTGTAGGAGCAACAGTCCGCCGTCTGCCTCAGTCTGGAGGAGTTTGTGGTGGAATTTCGGTAGGTGTTTGATTTTCCGTTGTTCGGGAGAGAGGCTGCTCCAGCTACGTCAAGACTCCCATAATGTGTCAGACTCCGTGGTGGTATTCGCACATTGGCGGCTGAGAGTGCCTGGAACCCGGAAGCATTGTTCGACATGTTCCTTCACAGATTATTGGAGGTGATCAAAGAGGAGCTTGCAGCCCGGGAGCTGCCCATGGACCTTGACTCCCTCATAGCCTTGCCCATCTGGATCGATGGGCGGCTTAGAGAATGTAGGAGGGAGAAGGAATCTGTGCCCTGTTGCCCTCATTCGCCCTCGATTCCCACCCCGCCTCTGAAGAATCCCAGAGACCCCCGAAGTCCGAGAAAACCCGACGTCATCCGAGTTCTCTAGGGAATCACAGAGGGCTGCCGACTTGTCTCCTTTGGAGTCCATGCACCTGGGCAGGGCTAGATTGACTCTGGCTGAGCGCTTACGCCGACTCCACACGAAGAGCTATCTACAATTGATGCCGGAATTTTACATGCGCTTAGGTTGGCGTCATTAAAACTAGTTTTTCAACCACTCCACAAATTTCTTGTTAACAAACTATAGTTTTGGCAAGTCGGTAAGGACATCCACTTTGTGCATGATACAAGTAATTTTTCCAAGAATTGTTTACAGATACATTATTTCACTTATAATTCACTGAAAATGGTGTCATGGCTTTAGAAGCTTCTGATAGGCTAATTGACATCATTTGAGTCAATCGGAGGTGTACCTGTGGATGTATTTCAAGGCCTTCCTTCAAACTCAGTGCCTCTTTGCTTGACATCATGGGAAAATCAAAAGAAATCAGCCAAGAAAATTGTAGACCTCCACAAGTCTGGTTCATCCTTGGGAGCAATTTCCAAATGCCTGAAGGTACCACGTTCATCTGTACAAACAATAGTACGCAAGTATGAACACCATGGTATCACGCAGCCGTCATACCGCTCAGGAGGGAGACGCGTTCTGTCTCCTAGAGATTAACATACTTTGGTGCAAAAAGTGCAAATCAATCCCAGAACAACAGAAAAGGACCTTGTGAAGATGCTGGAGGAAACAGGTACAAAAGTATCTATATCCACAGTAAAATAAGTCCTATATCGACATAACCTAAAAGGTTGCTCAGCAAGGAAGAAGCCACTGCTCCAAAACCGCCATAAAAAAGCCAGACTACGGTTTGCAACTGTACATGGGGACAAAGATCTTACTTTTTGGAGAAATGTCCTCTGGTCTGATGAAACAAAAATAGAACTGTTTGGCCATAATGACCATTGTTATGTTTGGAGGAAAAGGGGGAGGCTTTCAAGCCGAAGAACACCATCCCAACCGTGAAGCACGGTGGTGGCAGCATCATGTTGTGGGGGTGCTTTGCTGCAGGAGGGACTGGTGCACTTCACAAAATAGATGGCATCATGAAGACGGAAAATTATGTGGATATATTGAAGCAAGACATCTCAAGACATCAGTCAGGAAGTTATAGCTTGGGTCGCAAATGGGTCTTCCAAATGAACAATGACCCCAAGCATATGTCAAAAGTTGTGGCTAAATGGCTTAAGGACAACAAAGTCAAGGTATTGGAGTGGCCATCACAAAGCCCTGACCTCAATCCAATAGAAGATTTGTGGCCAGAACTGAAAAAGCTTGTGTGAGCAAGGAGGCCTACAAACCTGCCTCAGTTACACCAGCTCTGTCAGGAGGAAGGGGCCAAAATGCACCCAACTTATTATGGGAAGCTTGTGGAAGGCTACCTGAAATGTTTGACCAATGTTAAACAATTTAAAGGCAATGCTTCCAAATACTAATTGAGTGTTTGTAAACTTCTGACCCACTGGGAATGTGATGAAAGAAATAAAAGCTGAACGAAATCATTCTCTCTACTATTATTCTGAGATTTCACATTCTTAAAATAAAGTGGTGATCCTAACTGACCTAAGACAGGGAATTTTTACTTGGATTAAATGTCAGGAATTGTGAAAAACTGAGTTTGAATGTATTTGGCTAAGATGTATGTAAACTTCTGACTTCAACTGTATATTGTGGAGCTATGGGACAGTTCGTAGCTACCTGCCCATTAAACACCCAGGCTCATCAAGAAGGTGCGAGTACTCTGGTGGGCCAAACTGATAACTTTTTCTCTCCCCTTACTCACACCCCTTTCCATACCATCCTGCTGTGGGGGAACCAGTAGCAATCTCTCCGGGTACTCATCAACTCTGGGGCCGATGAGAGTTTTTTGGATGCTACCCTGGCGTCCGAGCTGGGCATCCCCACTCAGCCCCTCTCCATTCCCATGGATGTTAGATCGCTAGGCGGGTGCTCTATAGGCCGGGTCACTCACAATACCACTCCCATCAACGTACGAGTGTCAGGGAACCACAGCGAGGCAATCCAATTTATGCTGATTAAGTCTCCTCAGGTTCCAGTGGTATTGGGATTCTCTTGGCTCCAGCGACACAATTCCATCATAGACTGCTGATGCCATTATGGGCTGGAGCCCGTTCTGCCACGCCCATTGTCTGAAGTCAGAGCAACCTGCCCCGGGAAGTCTTCCTGTGGGCTCAGAAGTTGCCCCGGACCTCTCCGCCATTCCTGCAGAGTACAAGGACCTATGGGAGGTTTTCAGCAAGGCGCGGGCCCCTTCACTTCCTCCACACTGACCCTATGATGGCGGGATTGACCTTCTCCCAGGCACCACACCGCCCCGGGGATGACTGTACTCTCTGTCGGGTCCGGAGACGAAGGCTATTGAGACTTACATCGAGGACTCCCTAGCTGCAGGGTGTATCCATCCTTCTGTCTCCCCAGCCGGCACAGGGTTCTTCTTTGTGGAGAAGGACAAAACCCTATGCCTGTGCATCGACTACCGAAGCCTCAATGACATCACGGTGATGAACTGCTACCCACTACCACTCATTGTCTCGGCCTTCGTGCCGCCACAGGGGGCCACCGTTTTCTCCAATTTGGACCTGCGGAACGCCTACCATCTGGTGCGGATACGGGAAGGGGACGAGTGGAAGACTGCCTTCAACACGGCCAGCGGCCACTACGAATACCTGGTCATGCCATTTGGACTTACCAACGCTCCTACTGTGTTCCAGGCCCTGGTTAATGAGGTTCTCCGCGACATGTTGAACCGGTTCGTTTTCACCCACTCAGCCGAAGAACACGTGCTCCACGTCCGACAGGTCCTCCAGCGCCTCCTGGAAAACCAGCTTTTTGTGAAAGCGGAGAAATGCAAATTCCATCGCTCCACCATCCCCTTCCTTGGTTACATCATCGCTGCAGGGAATGTACAGATGGATCCCAGGAAGGTGAGAGTGGTGGTGGATTGGCCCCAGCCTACATCCAGAGTGCAGCTGCAACGTTTCCTGGGATTTTTCAATTTCTATCACTGCTTTTTACCGGGGTTACAGCACCCTGGCTTCCCCCCTGTCTGCACTCACCTCTCCCAAGGTTCCGTTCACATGGTCCCCAGCTGCTGACCGGGCACTCCGGGACCTCAAGCACCGTTTCACCACTGCTCCCATATTGGTTCATCCTGACCCTTCCCGTCAGTTCGTGATGGAGGCCGATGCTTCTGATGTCAGAGTGAGGGCTGTCCTGTCCCAGTGATCTGCCCTGGACCTCAAGTTACAGCCCTGCACCTTCTTCTCCCATTGCCTCTATGCCACAGAGAGGAACTACAATGTGGGGAATCGTTAGCTTCTCGCTGTGAAGATGGCATTGGAGGAGTGGAGACACTGGTTGGAGGGGGCGGAACATCCTTCATTGTGTGGACGGACCACAAGAACCTGGAATGGTCTTCTGGCTGGTCTTCTTCAATCACTGCCTGTCCCTCACCATTTTTGGTCTCACATATCCTTGGACTTCCTCACAGGTCTTGCCCCATATGATGCCCCATATGACCGGTTCACTGCCTGACAGCAGTGAACCGGTTTTCCAAAGCCGCCCACTTCATCCCTTCCCCAAGCTACCCTCTGCCAAAGAGATGGCCCAGCTCATGGTGCTTCACGCCGTTCTGCACGCTCATTGGGTTGTCGGCCAGCCTGTCCTCCGGGTTTCACCCGCAGTCCAACAGCCAGTCGAAGCAAGCCAATCAAGACCTGGAGACAACTCTTCACTGCCTTGTCTCTGCCAACCCCACCACCTGGAGCCAGCAACTTGTGTGGGTTGAATACACCCGCAACACCCTCCCCTGCTCTGCCACTGGGCTCTCGCCTTTCGAGTGTTCCCTGGGGTATCAGCCCTCGCTCTTCCCAGAGCAAGAGGAAGAGGTCGGCCGCTATCGCTGTACCTGGAAAAGAGCCCGGTCGGCTCTTCTCAAGACCATCTCCAGGTATCGACAACAAGTGGACCACCACCAGACACCGGCTCCACGGTATCGTCTTGGGTAGCATATGCCTAATTACTGTACATTGATATCCTTTGGAATGTCTAGCCAGCGTATTATGAAAGCTAGCTAGCTAGATTTTGTTTTAGGTAAACAATTGTAGTTTGCTAGCTGGCTAGTTAGCTACGTTACCTCTGCTTGACTTATTTTCTGCTGCTCTGATGTTGATTGATTGGACAACTCCCTCTTTGAAGTGAAGGGGAAAATCAATAGAATAGCATCAGTTTTCAATGTCCGACAACATAGCAACCCCAACAGTTAAGACTTCCGTTCCTTTTCGAAATCCTCTGGCTGAAAGTGCTGGCTACAAACACAGACATTTTGACATTTGTCAAACCTTCACGGGGCGGCCATTAACGTCTTGAACAATCTACATGAATTCTGGATATTGTGGTTTGCTTACAACCAGGCGATGGTGAGATGCAGAAACTCTCGTATTTGCATGTAGTGAGGAAATTCAACATATATGTAAATAACATTAATGGACATACACAGTGAAAGAGTAGAAATGTCCCTTTAATGACTAGATTACTAATCTACATTTTAGTCATTTAGTAGACGCTCTTATCCAGAGCGACTTACAGTAGTGAATGCATACATTTCATATATTATTATTATTTTTTTCCCCCGTACTGATCCCCCGTGGGAATCGAATCCACAACTCTGGCGTTGCAAACACCATGCTCTACCAACTGAACCACACGGGAATCTACTCCCTTCCCTGAAAATCCCACCCCCAGTAATGAATTGACAGGTCTGAAACCCTAACAACCCTGTGATTTACAAACATCCCGCTCCCTTCCCTGACAACCCCATCAATAGTGATTGATTGACAGGTTTGAAACCCTACCTACTCTGATGCTCTCACAAATATCCTACTCCTCCCCTGACAGTCCCACCCACAGTGACAGATTGACAGGTGAAATTGTTAAGAATGTGGTCAGGATAACGTATTGACAATGAGGAAATAAAATGGGAGGAATAATATTGTTTTACCCAATAGGAATTAAAATGTTGTTCTTGGTAGCTTAATTAAGAAAAATAATTGTTTCATTTTATTTTTGTCACAATGATATGATCACTATCATGTAGTACAATTACAAATGAGAGTTTTGATTTATCTTTTTGTATTGAATACTCAGGGAGAAAAAGGTGTAGATTCACGCACAGAGCGCAGCAGGTGTTTATTTCGCCTTCGTCAAGGCAGGAATCGTGGTCACAGGCAGGCAATGGTCATATACAGGTAGGCAAACAGGCAGGTGAATCAAAACTAGGACTGAAGGCTATAACTGGTTCTCACAAACGAGTTAGGAAAAGGCTTGGTAGAGTCAAAACAAACAATACCTCACAAAGGCACAAACAGAATGAACTGAACTAAATAAGGAGCTGATGAGACCAGGTGAGTAACTAATACAGGTGAAATCAATGAACAAAAATGAAAGACAGGGCTACGTTCAAGAACACAAAGAAACGGGGCTACGTTCAAGAACACAACGAAACAGAACACAAGGTTGACTAAGCAAATAAACACAGAACCTTACACTTTTAACAATTGTCTTTCTCAATATGACAGTTTTATCTGATAGGGCATTGAACAAGAACTGTCAACTTGAAAATGCAAACTGGAGTTTTGCATTTAAGTTTGGTAATTGATTATGTTCAAATAAAAACAATATTGCATACATATTATTAATTAATAATTAGCATTATTCAATGTGATTCTTTTTTGGCCGCTATATATATCCTGAAATTGCGCCTCTGCAATGAAAAAATCAAATGCATCTCCGTTAATATGTGTCAAATTTGAACGGTTTGGGCAAGACGAGCAGGGGTCTCCAACCTTTTCTTTCCTAAGAACATAGAACAGCACTGTCTGCATACATAATGTAATTGCGTTTTGGTTCTTAGTGTAACCTAAATTGAGAATTTTTCCTTCTTAAGATGACAGAAAATAAATCGATTTTACGTTTGAACAAATCTGTAGCCTTCAATTACAGAACTAAGCTACTATAAATTATTTTCCAGTTATTTTTTAAATTGTCATTCTGTTTAATAGTGGCCTTTTAACCCTTGTGTGGTGTTCGGGTTTGTGGGACCCATTTTCAATGTTTACTAAAAGAAAATAATACCTGAGACTCATTGGCCTTTGCTCATTTTCTGTGAAGAACATGTAAAATAACACATTTTCATTGAGTGCACACTGTGCACCCCCCTACACATTTTTATTACATATGTGGTGTTCGGGTCCACTGGAAAAGTGTGTGTGTAGGTGAAAACATGTAAAAATTAGCTAAAATGTTTGCTGTGTGCCTTCACTGTCTTCCTCTTCCCTTGGCCTGCTGTTTCAACATAGCACCAATAACCTGTCTGTCGCCCTGCCTGTCTGCCTGTCTCCCGCTTTTCTCGCACTCTTTACCCTTTGTAGTGTGTGAAACTACACAATGTCTTGCGGGAACTTGGACAATGTTATTACAATACATTATTTCGATATATTGTAAAAAAAAATGCCGTATTTTCCCACTCTCTACCACAGCCAGGTGCAAATTGTGGGTGGGGCACAACAAATAAATAGCTTTGCATGTGTGGCACCTTACCACAATCAATCAGTATGGCAAAAAGAATGTCTGCTTAGAGGGCCTTAGAAATCATTTTTGCAGAGTGAGAAGCTAGTGTGGAAGGAGGGTCTTCCACTTTGGAAGATGAAGAATTTTCAGAATATGAGGATCTTGTCTTTGGTAATTCGGAGTCTGACAGTGAGTTGGAAGAAGAGGATGAGATTGACCCTCAACCAGCCCCAGGACCAGCCCGTCAGCAGCCAGCCCCAGGACTAGCCCGCCAGCAACCAGCTCATCAGCAGCCTGCAGGAGGTGAAATATGGATGTAAAAAAATTGTGGAATTGAATGGTCTTCTTGCCCAAGGAATGAGCCACCCCGCATGGCTGCCTATGTGATAAGGATGCAACCAGGGCCAACTTGGATGACGGTTATTCATATGCAGGACATAGTCAAATTTTGAACAGTTCATCCCAGACACCATCCACAAAATCATTCTGGACTGCACTAATTTGGAGGGAAGGTATGTTTTTGGAGGGAGATGGACTAAACTCATTTACATTCATACTTTGGGGTTCTTATCCTTGCTGGTGTTTTCATATTTTCAGATCTGATGGGGAATCCACAGAATCCCTGTGGGATGCAGAAACTGGCAGAGAACTCTTCCGTGCAACAATGTCTCTGGAAAACTTCCACATTATTTCCAGGATTATCCGCTTCGATAATCGAGACACCAGACCAGCTTGGCGGCAGAGAGACAAGCTAGTTGCAATCAGGTCAGTGTGGGACAAGTGGGTGGACCGCATTCCCCTGTGTTACAACCCTGGGCCTACCGTTACCGTTGATGAGCAGCTTATGCCTTTTAGGGGCTGTTGCCCCTTCAGGCAGTGCATATCGTCTAAACCTCGCAAAATCTGGAATCAAGATCTGGGCTGCCTGTGATGCTGCTGCTTCATATGCGTGGAACTTGCAAGTGTATACGGGGAAGCCAGATGGAGGAGCCCCTGAAAAGAACCAAGGAATGCGGGTTGTCCTGGACATGACACAGGGACTCCGTGGCCACAACATCACGTGATAACTTATTTTACTTTGCACAAGCTGGGACAGGAGCTCCTCAAGAGGAAGCTGATGAGGTTAGGAACAGTACAAAAAAAACAAGCCAGAACTCCCACCTCAGCTGTTGAGTACACGGAACAGGCCTATCAATTCCTCTAAGTTTGTGTTCACGGCCAACTCGTCCCTAGTGTCCTACGTGCCAAAGAAAGGCAAAAATGTGGTACTCATGAGTACGCGGCATAGGGATGGGAGAATCTGTGAACAGGAACATCAAAAACCAGAAATCATAGTGAATTACAAAGCCACAAAATGAGGGGTGAATAATTTAGACAAGCTGGTAACTGGCTACAGCTGCAAAAGAAGAACCCTACGCTGGCCACTTGTGATATTCTTCAACAACTTGGACATCTCAGTGTACAACGCGTTTGTCGTCTGGATGGCGTTCAACCCAGACTGGAACAGAGAAGATGGCTCTTTCTCGAGGAGTTGGGCAAGGCATTGGTAAGACCTCAAATCCAGAGGAGGCAACATATCCCAAGGACCTCAGCTTCTGAAGCCATCGTGAGGAGGATGTTTATGCTGCAGTAGTTTGTGTCGGGGGGCTAGTGTCAGTCTGTTATATCTGGAGTATTTCTCCTGTCTTATCCGGTGTCCTGTGGGAATTTAAGTATGCCCTCTCTAATTCTCTCTTTCTTTCTTTCTTTCTCTCTCTCTCTTGGAGGACCTGAGCCCTGGACCATGCCTCAGGACTACCTGGCATGATGACTCCTTGTTGTCCCCAGTCCACCTGGCCGTGCTGCTGCTCCAGTTTCAACTGTTCTGAATGCGGCTATGGAACCCTGACCTGTTCACTGTGATTACTATTATTTGACCATGCTGGTCATTTATGACCATTTGAACATCTTGGCCATGTTCTGTTATAATATCCACCCAGCACAGCCAGAAGAGGACTGGCCACCCCTCATAGCCTGGTTCCTCTAGGTTTCTTCCTAGGTTTTGGCCTTTCTAGGGAGTTTTTCCTAGCCACCGTGCTTCTACACATGCATTGCTTGCTGTTTGGGGTTTTAGGCTGGGTTTCTGTACAGCACTTTGATATAAAAGCTGATGTAAGAAGGGCTATATAAATCCATTTGATTTGATTTGTTGGTGCCCCATCCGCCTGACCCACAGAACCAAGAACTCCAATACCGGAAGTAAGTATTAGTGATGTTGTTGCATGTGTATGTGTCTGAATCTCCTACCTGGGCCTGCTGTAACTATATATGTGTGAGTGAGATGTTAGTAAAATTCCTGAACTAAGGGTTTTCATCATTCTAGATTGTAGCCGGTAACGTAGCGAAGAAGCGCTGCAATGTGTGTGGACCCAAGAAGGACAAGAAGACACAGTACACATGCATCAAGTGCAAGAAATACATTTGCAGCCCACACACAGTAAAAACTCTCATGTGGTGTGTAGACCGGCCTTCTTTTGTGTTCGGTGGGACTGAGTTATCATTTCCATAAAATACTGTATGTAAAATTTGTCCTTCCAATTTGTTCAGTTCTAAGCAATAAACAACAATAGTGATGAAAACCTTGTTTCATTTATACTTGTTCAAGATAAACATAATTTCTTTCAAACCATGTCATGATAATTGATTTTTGTAAAAAAAAGAAAATGTTTTTATTGATTAAATGTGATCTAGCATAGGTAAATGGCAAATATTAACCATGTATGCTGTCTATATTGCTTGTAATTGATATAAGTCAACATCTAATGGCTGTATCGTTTTAAAAACTCAATAATGTGGGTCCATCAGACCCGCGAACATTTGGTGAATAACCAAAACATGAACACCACACAAGGGTTAAACAACGCACCACATTGAATAGGCTACATATCTTAGGCTACATATTTGCCTATTCTAATACAGACTAGCTCAAAACATTACTAATCATTGAAAATTACAAATTACCCAATGGATCATGAGTCTGCGCCACTATTTTGAAAGTGGGGGTGCAGCTGTTCTTTTTGTTCCATTGCTCAGGTGCCTATGAATAGAGGTGTTACGTTTCTGTAAGCTAAGCACTCGGACAGTAGGGCAAGTTCAAGTGCGTCGTACATGAGCCCCATGTCCATAACTGTTTTGGTGACAGTCGTTTTTAACAACCACTCGTCGAGGTTTCTGTCTGTGGCTTGTTACATCAGATTTGGCCCACTCGAAGTAGGGCAGGCCAGCCCCCTAAGAAGATCCGCCCATAACGCCAGCTCTGTATTGGAGCATATTACAAATGCCAATTTTGAAACATGTACAGTATGTTGCATTTCTTTCTATTGAATTAACTGGCTGTTAAAATAACTAAATTGATGTTCATTATGTTGTGTTTTGGTGATTAAATCAATGTTCTCCTGGTATTTTGGATGATCAATGGCAGTGAAAGATGTCTTCAAATAAAATGAATGCACAATAAAACGTTTTGAATATGACACTTGCTGCGTTACATGTGTTAACTGTTTGGAGTTTTGCACAAAGAGAATTGAAAATTCCACTAAAGTGATTTTAAAAATCTGTAATGTGTATAGTTTAACTGCTGAACAATTTCTATATTTAAATGTATCAATTTGACATCAATTTATGTTAGAAGGTAAAACCAAATCCTATAAGGATGTGAATGTAAATACTACATCATCATTCCCATCAGCCAGTGTGCTTTAAAAGGACAAAGTGTAGTCACTGTACAGTATGTGCTACCATTTGGAATTATTATGTAGTGTACAATGCACTGCTGAAATACCTGGGTTGTATATAACAATAGTACATGTTTTACACTGTAAGCTGATGAATTTCAAGCAGAGATACAGGTGATACTGTATCAGTTGACAAGTTATGTAGAAAAGGTGATCTTATACAATGGTGCATGTGGCAGAAATGACATACATCTCCGTGCTACGTTTTTACAGCAGCCAACTGCTTTACAATTCCCCTATTTCTGATGATTTGTCCTACCTACCAGTCAAAAGATTGGACACACCTACACATTCCAGGATTTTTCTTTATTTTTACTGTTTTCTACATTGTAGAATAATAGTGAAGACATCAAATCTATGAAATAACACATATGGAATCATGTAGTAACCCCCAAATTTTTTTGTATACATTTGAGATTCTTCGCAGTAGCCACCCTTTGCCTTGATGACAGCTTTGCACACGCTTGGCATTCTCTCAACCAGCTTCACCTGGAATGTTTTTCCAATGGTCTTGAAGGAGTTCCCACATAAGCTGAGCACTTGTTGGCTGCTTTTCCTTCACTCTGTGGTCCAACTCATCCCAAACCATCTCAAGTGGGTTGAGGTCGGGTGACTATGGAGGCCAGGTCATCTGATGCAGCACTCCATAACTCTCCTTCTAGGTCAAATAGCCCTTACACAGCCTGGAGGTGTGTTGGGTCATGGTCCTGCATGTACTATATCATTATAATGAAACTGTAAGACTGACATATTTCTCAACATGCTCACAACCTGCCATTAGAAACAAATTATTTTAAAAATGGTACATGTCAAGTGTTATCAGTTTAGAGATTTGTAGTTAGAGTTGTGAAAATATACCACTTACATTGAAAAAAACTGTAAACACATACACACATTTACACCAACTCATGGGACGTTGTTGGAGACAAATTGCATTTTTTTTGAAGTAGGGAGACCAAAGCACGTGGTCTGGAAGCATGTGACATGAGAAGTTCACAGAGGCCATTATTGTCTCCCTATCATGCAGTGATGCAGCAGTAATTAAATATTCCACTTATGCTTCACTGATTAATTTCCCTTCACAATTTGGTGGCTCAGCTGAATGCAGCTTTATGGGCAGAAGGGCTATATTGTACTCATTATTGCCTCATTACTGGTTGTAAGGTCTTGGTGTGGGGGAGGTGCAGAGTGAGGGTAAAGCACCCCATGAAGATATTATGGTTGTCTCTCCGAACATAACTCTACTCTCCATTGTCAGTTCTGTCTCCATTTTTTCTGATGTGATGCGTTTTACTTTATTGAAGTAGGGAGCAGCTTGCTAATCTGCCAGAGAATCTAAACAACCAACAATTTAATGATGTAGTTTACAAAGAGTTTCTACGGTATTTTCTCATTTATGCTTTTGTTGACTGTAAAGGTTAGACTTCTACAATGTCTTGCACGCAGTCACTGTAATTATAGCTTTCTCTGGACAGTGTCCTGCAGAAGAGCCACTTTGCTCTGCCCTCAGGCCTCAGCAGCTAGTGGATCACTCCACAGAGCAATGCCTCCCTTGTGTCACTGACATGGAGAGATGCAGGTTCACTTGCCCTGCGTAGGGGCTTATCTTGGGCTAAGCTAGGGGGACGGACAAATAGCAAAGCCAGCCTCAATCCAGCCAGCCGGTCTAAGGGCACAGAGAGCCATCTGTCCCTTCTCTGTGCAATAACTGACAACAAAGGGGGTCAAACATTTAACGAGGACTGTAAAACTAGAGGACTATTCATTCTGGAGTGACAAAGAAGAGAGGAAGAGGAACAAATATTTATACTAAAACAGCAGGTTAGTGTTTTATACTTTATAATAGTTATTTTTACATTACAGGCGCCTCAACCAATGTGGCTAATAGAGGATTAGGCTTTGCAGCTATTCATGTTTCCCTTGGTAATAATATTGCAAATAAGAAAACTACAGAAGTCGTATTCAACCGTAAACTTTAATCCCCTGTTCTTTTAACAACTTACAAATGAATTGCCCTCAATTGCCGGTTGCCCTGAGTTGACACAGACTTAGCTACCCATGTCATTGAATTTCTATACCCTTATTGTTAGATGAAATGCAATTCCATTTAATCTACAGTACTGAATTTAATTGATGGAACTAAGGCAAGGCTTTTGGTCAAATATTGTGGGTTTGAGTATACATATATTTGCCCAAAGTTCTATGCCCTTGTATACGAGGAGGAACTTTTATCCACACATTAAGATTGGCCTAATCTCATTTCATGATGTGAGAGGAAGGTTTTAAAATGATCCGATGTAATACAATGCTATGTAGGCCCTATAACACACAATTATGGGGTGGAGAGTGTTAAAGCGCACAACATAGCCTCTGAGCAAAGTCACTTGTCCCATGATAAGCTTTCAATTTCAATATTAATATCGTTCCATTTCTTCAACAAGATCAAATTCAAAATTCCTCATATTGTCCCTACAAATCAGTTAGTCAAGTGTACATGTGTTCCCTGTAGTTTAATTCCAGTGTAATTCCAGTTTGCTGATAAAGATGAGATTTTTATCAACACCTTTTGTCACTGAACATTTTCAGTTGTTAAATCATGCTCATGGCTGCTCCTGTGTAGCGTTTTTGTTCTGTAGTCTTGAGTGGGTGCTGACATGCTAGAGGTGACGGAAATGGGTCAAAAGGGTCTTAAGCATTAACCAAACAAATCCGGGCCTATAGGATTAGGCTGGGATGTTGCTGTTTGTTGGATGCATTTAGTGTAATTATAATGACACAGAGAAGGGAATCACTCTTGTTAGGCTATATATACCCTGCTGCTCAACAACTCTTTGAATTCCTAATATTATTGTCTGCGGCAATATTATATTATTTTCTATATGGCGTGAAGATGTGTGAAGATGTTGGCATTGCTTGCTGGGAATTGACCCAGGCTTGACTTAGCAATGAATGTTGAAGCAATTATAATTAAAGAATCATGTACTGTTTGAATGTAATGACATGTTATTGTCAAACTCAAACATTATGTTACCCATCACCATTGTGTGTAATCCTTGTTGCTTCCATGTCTTTCTTAGGTGTGGCATGCCGGCAAAGCGTTGTCTTCATCTATTGGTGTAGGTAAGTATCTGAGTTGGGGCAAAGGGTAGGGCGGAATTGGACCAGAAATCGGCCCTGGCATTTCTAACAAACCAGACCATTTATTTTCCTCGAGACCCCCACACCGGCCTATTTCTTTCCTTGAGGCCCACATTATTAGCTAGATAATGATCATTTTGTGCGAAAAACCCAAGTTAGACAGGTCCACTGGGCTAAAAATTGACCCGACCATCTGGCATTTGCCCGCAATGCCAAATGGCCAGTCCGCTCCTGGTCAAAGGTCATGCATGACACACTTGGTAAGATACAAAAAGGACAAATACAGTTATGTTTAAAGCATTGGTGTACAGATGTAGGATCTTAATTTGAGCCAGTTTGTTATGTGGATTGTAATTAATAGGGGGGGAAATGTAGGGGTTGATACATTTTTCATTAGGGTAAATCAAATCTGATGTTTTAAAATGGAAATTAAAAACTTTAGAAGCCTTTTTAAACCTCAAAGCAGCAAAATAGTGATAAAAAATGATCCTACATCTGTAGATTTGGGCAAGTTTTGATAGAATTTTGGATTGTGGAAAGAAGGATTCTGTCAATTCACACTCACCGACAGACTAAAGTAGTATGTTCATAGTTGCGTGTACCACTCCTGTCTGTCTTATATTCAGAGACATTCCTCTGTGGTTCTGGGTATAGGATGAAGGGTACATGGGAACAGTGGGACATTGTGTTCCCACAGAGTGATATTACTTGGGTATTATTAGAGACGGTCACACAGACATCACTTGATCGCCAGCCCTGTAGGACACAAACAGCTTCTTTTGTATTTCTATCTAATCAAAGAACAGTCTCACAAGTTCTGTTTAGCTGGAACTAATGAGGGAGTCCCATGTGAGCATCACACCAGCGGCAAAGCGAATTTTACCCAGTCACAGATATCAACCACTAAAACAGGATCATAATGATAAGCCTTGCATCATAGGGCAAATGATAAAGCAATATGTAACCATGCATGCTTACTGGTACGTGGACACAATTAACTCTGGAGGCTTGGATTTCACTTTTAAGTGATGTGGCAAAAAACCTGAGGTCAAAATCAAAGAAAATTGCATTCACTGTAGGGACAACTCTCTAATCGTAAAATGACAAATTCATTGTCTCATTCATTCTGGGAAAGCCTCCACATATAGTTGTATTGATTGCATGTTACATTGGATACACTTCAAGGGTCATGAAGGGCTTTCTAATTTCATTTTATGACTGACTGAACAAAAAGCAACTGACTATGCCAGTTTCATGTGAATTGGGTCCCTGTTTGTGTCTACAGAGTGTTGTATGAAGCTGAGTGTCTAGACCATTGATAAGTGTGAATATGTCTGACAAGGAAGGTGGGGCCTCAGAGGCGGGGCTGAATGTTACCCTCACTTTACGGCTTCTGATGCATGGGAAGGTAAACACGTCTCATCATTGCAACATATCCCTATTCTTTCACATTATTCCGATTGTCAGATCCCGTTAAAAATGTTTGAATGTCATCATTTTATTGATTTATATATTTGTTTGGTGTCTCATTGTTAACAGGAGGTAGGCAGCATAATTGGAAAGAAAGGGGAAACCGTCAAAAAGATGAGAGAGGAGGTAAGTCGTGTCCTTACAACTGTATATAACAAAAAAAACAAATTTTCTGACAAAACAAATGCAATAAAATGCTAATTTCAATAGAATTGGAATCTGTTTTTGAGGAAAAAGGGTATTTTTACATGATTCACCTAAAATGACAACTGTGTTTCTAGAGTGGAGCTCGCATCAACATTTCGGAGGGATCTTCTCCAGAGAGGATTGTTACCATCACCGGACCAACAGAGGGCATCTTCAAAGCTTTCTCTATGATCGCTGAGAAGTTTGAGGAGGTAACAAAAGACTCTGGTACCATGTAATCTGTTGTGTCCTTATGTTAAGGACAAGTAAAAATGTACTTAATTTCCTCACTTTGGGCAACGCTTCACACAAAACTTCCTTTGACTTCAATG
This sequence comes from Salmo trutta, assembly GCF_901001165.1. Lineage (NCBI taxonomy): Eukaryota > Metazoa > Chordata > Actinopteri > Salmoniformes > Salmonidae > Salmo > Salmo trutta. The sequence continues at coordinate 27,644,983 of NC_042961.1, read as the reverse complement.
AACGATACAGTACAGAATATTTTGTCAGGACCATGTTAGAATTTCTGAGATTTTACCCCCCTATATTTTGATAACCTGAACACTGTTGTCTTAACCTCTATTTCAGGACATTACAGCTGCAATGACAAACAGCACGGTAACAAGCCATCCTCCAGTGACACTCCGCCTTGTGTTCCCAGGGAGTCAGTGTGGCTCCTTGATAGGCAAAGGAGGCTCCAAGATCAAGGAGATCAGAGAGGTAGAAGAAGCCAGGCTCGAAGCATCTCTCAATTACTTTCTTTCTTTTGACAACAATTTTGTCCTAGCGGGAGCTCATTTGACTTAGCCTGGTCCCAGATCTGTTTGTGCTGTATAGCCAACTAATGACTGTAGGAGTTGTTTATACAGCATATATCTGGGATCAGGCTGCATTTGATGATCCCATCCTAACCTTTCAATCACCCAATGAAACAGCCTCAGGTAAATGAATTACAATGAAGCACCAGCACAACACAACACTATTCAGGGAGACTGATAAGCCTGGATTACCAAACAATGTGGTCATGCAAACATTCGTATTCATCAATGGAATTGGGTGCTAAATCCTCATAGTAAACATAGTAAATTAACTATGAAGGAGGATTGCACTCTCCAAATAATTGGGTGTCAAATATTTATGTTGACATAATCTCGGAACACAGAAACCAAATCTTGTGTGCATTGGCTAGCAGTGTCAGAAGAGACTCATTTGTACAACATATACATTGTGCATGTCAAAAATAAACATAAAAATCAGACCTTGTACATTTACATATGAATAATACATGATCAAAAGGAATCTTTTGACAAATAATGGCCTCTCTTTGTAATTGACTCCCATTGTATGTGATGTTCAGACCACAGGTGCCCAGGTGCAGGTTGCAGGGGACATGCTGCCAGAATCCACTGAGAGAGCTGTCACTATCTCAGGCACTCCTCAGGCCATCACGCAGTGTGTCAGACACATCTGCTCTGTCATCCTGGAAGTAAGCAAGCCAATACAATTAACATACAGTATTATTATAGCCTCCAATTATCAGTTGGTTCAAATTGATATCCAGACCTGAAACGGCTCAAGGCTTGATAATTACGGTATCTAACTACACCATAATAATGGAGGCTACAGCCATATCAGGGCCAGGTAATCTAAGAAACAATGGAATCTAACTAGCTGCAGTTGATAGTGATGTGTTCGTCTGATCAGCCATTGCTGTTTGTTGTTTGGTTGTGTCTTCAGTCACCGCCCAAAGGAGCAACTATCCCGTATCGCCCCAAGACCATGCCAGGAGCCGGACATCTAGTATTTCAACAACAACAACAACAACAACAACAACAACATGCTTCACAAGTGAGTTTTTTTGTTGTTGTCTGTACAAAAGTTACACTTGAATACAATACAAAAAATATACACATCAGCCCCTTGGCACTGATGATTGGCAAGTGATGGCAGGTCATCAAATAGCCTTCTAAGGGTGATGATATTATGTTCAGGACATTTACGATAACCTTGTTCAAAAAGCCTGCATGTCCGTTAGAATTGTTTACGTGTCTGTATATTCCAATTCATTCCTTGAAAAAAAGGCCCTGCTATATGACGACGGAAGGCCGGAAGGACAGCTACTAGCCACATAATGTTGTTGTTGTGTATTCATTACCATACCTGCTTGTAATTAAAGATGTAATTACAATGAGCTCTGGGAAACATGCAAATTAGGCACTCATTCCGCTCATTCTAGGAATTTCATGGAAATTTATTTCCTGTTATTCCACTTAAACTGTAGATTCTGCATCTTCCTGGCCTTTTTTGATTCAGAGTAATCAAGTTAAGAAATGTAATTGGAGTTTAGGCTACAAAAACATTCGGAAATGGCACGCAATGCTCATTTAGCCAAAAAAACATCCAGTGCATCTTTTCACCACTAGAGGGAAGCATCCGCATATATTGACGTCTCTCCACTATTTGTAGTATGTGAGTGGCCAGATGAGAAATTGCTGCTACAGCCAGTTGACTTAATCATCTATAGTCTCTGGTCAAAGCTGTCATATAATTACACAGCAGTTAGTAATCACATCGCCACTTTACAAATTACGGCAGTGTACCGATGGGCATCAACGCTAGACAAAATACGACACTTAAACCTCTCGCTTTGCCATGTGGCATTATCCGTTAATGGCTCCCATTTTACATATAGAAAAATCCATTATGCCCTTTCACAAACGTGTGTATCCGATTGGACATCCTAGGCAAAGCGAAACCAAAAAATGAAATGGATAACCTTTCGATTAAATTAGGTGGATTGAGACATAGACGTAGTAGCGGCTACAGATTTTGGGAACGGAACCAAAGCGGCATGGGACCTACATCAAATCCTCATGTGTTGCAACCATTTAGAAAATAATCAAAAAGGAACAAGAGGAGAAATGGTCAAACAGTTATAATACCCCACTCGTGTATCCCATTTTTGCAGGCCTTCACAATTCAAGGACAGTATGCGTTTCCACATCAAGATGTAAGTGCATTTGTCTGATCCAGTAACACCCACCCCAATGACCCACTCCTGCCTACAACCACCACTACCTTCCAAGCCACCACTATGCCCTCAGTGCACTCACTAGCAAGGAGGAAACACTAACACTATCCTGCACTGTGGTGTTTATTAACACTAACATAGCAGCTTGCTTTGTTTCAGAAGAGTGTGAGAAAAGAAAGGGACCATAACAAAAAAGCTAACGGTAACTTGGCACCTCTTGCTCATAGAAATACCACATCTAATACAGAAGAATCTCATCACTTCCATGACAAGCCAGCGTAATTCTGATTCTGATGTCAAACGTCGAATTCTTCACCAACCTAACACACATTTTGAACTCTGTGTTTGAATTTAAGATTGGCTCTGTATTGTAGCTATAGCTGTCAGCTCCGCTGAAATAATCCAGTTTGATTGGTTAGTTCTAACTTCCTTCCTACCCTGCAGTTGACCAAGCTTCACCAGTTGGCTATGCAGCATATCCCCCTCCCTTCCCTTGGGCAGAGCAACCCTACCTTCCCTGGTATGTACCCAAGGCTCCCTGGGAAAGTCCATCTATCCCTCTCTCTCTCTCTCTCTCTGTGCTCCTCTTTCTTCTTCTGTGCTCATCACACCAATCAAAAATCCCCTTCTGCTTCTGGAAGGACCACGTCTTCTTTTACATGTTTATGTTTTACTGTGTGTCTGTAAAGATAGAGCAATTTTAACGAGGTGGTAGCCTACATCTTACAGAACCCTCATCTCACAGACCCCTCTCCTTAACCTTGGCAACGGTTCTCCTCTGTCTCTAACATCCTCCCGACCATCCCTGACCTATACCACCCCATGTATTCTATCCCACAACAAAGAAGCAGCCAACTGAAATAACACACTATTCAAACAGTGAGAATTATTGAATTATTCCAATTGTTTGATATAAAAAAAAAGACAGGGTATTGCTGAAAATGTAGGTATTTCAAAGGATACATTCACAGATTGAAATGCTAAGGTATATTATTCATTTATCATTATGTATAATTGTATGCATTTTATATCAAAGCTGTTAAGTCACTTTGCGCTTTCATGTTAGATGTACATGCAATGTGATTTGAATTGTTTAATTAAGGTGACCAAATAATTAATGAATGTAATGTCTCAGGGATCATACATACAGTGATATGCAATGCCATGACTTTCAGTGCATATGGAAACAGTACTATGTCCTACTCTGCAGGAATGGATGCCTCTGTCCCCACAAGTTCTCAGGAGCTGGCAATACCCAATGATGTAAGTCTTGCTCAGTCTTATCAGCATCATACAAAGTACAGTCTATAGATCACAGTTATTTAGGCACCGGTTTCGCTGCTCTCAAATGAGAATGACAGCTGAAATTGATGGTTTTTTTGTAATATGTAAGCCAACTGAATGCTGTCTCTTTACATAATGTTCTATTCTTATCTTTAGGACAGATTTCCAATTGTCACGTGTCCAAACTGGCGAGAATATTTTTCTAGATGTCCAAATTGTGGAGATAACATTTTCAGATGTTCCGACTGGGGAGATAACATTATGGAGGATACAGATGTTTTAATTGGACTGATAAACCATGAGAAACACGTGACACATCTTTTGACTTTCATTTTTGACTTTCCTATCTTTTCCTCCTCAGTTTATTGGCAGCATAATTGGCAGACAAGGCAGCAAGATCAATGAGATTCGCCAGGTGTCAGGAGCTCACATCAAGATAGCCAGTGCCACGGACGGATCGCCCATGCGCCAAGTCACAATCATAGGCTCTCCTACCAGCATCAGTGTGGCACACTACCTCATCAATGTCAGGTAAGACTGCCTCACTACCTCTAGTAGGTCAGTTGTGACTTGTGACCCATGAGGCACTACAGTACAGGACAGGCAACTGACAAGACACAACTGAAAATAGAGAACGAAACAGGCAAGATAGTCAAACAACGTAAAACAGTCTAAGACACGACAGTCAAACAACAGACAATATAGTCAATTTAACAGTGTTGACAGGAAGGATGGATGGAATTGTTTTGTTTTAGGGAAAAGCCTTACATATTATCTAAGTGCCTTGGGGTCTCAATACAATCCAGTGATCCAAACTCACAAAAGCATGAACACCTTTTTTGTCTTACTGCTTTTAACACATAACATTCCTCATTTGATTCTTTTTTTCTCCCTTTCTCTCACTCTCCTCCCATGCTTTACCCATTCTCTTCCCGCCTTTCTTTGGATATGCCTCCCCTTAACTCCTTTGCTGAACCCTACCTTCCCATCTTCTCCCAACCCCCTCGTTTCCAAAAATGGCTACCTTCCCTGTATCTGTTTACAGCTTAGAGATGGCTAAATACACCATGCAGGCTGCTTCCTCTGCGTCATCTGTTGACCTCAACAATATGAGCTTCTCTCAGTCTGCTCCCACTGTCTCCACACCCACCTCTATGGCTGTCATGGCCGCCACCACCCAAGTCCCTGGCACCATTAACATGCATTCCCCCTCCACCTTACAGTCCATCCCCACCCAGCACTACGCTGTCCCCGTTTCCAGTCTGCTTGGCATGAAAACGCTCCCTATGCTGGCTATGCACCCAGCAGCTGCCTCAGGGCTCCCGCAAGGTCTATCCCCTTACACCACTAAGATTCCTACTGCTGGCATGAAAAAATCTGAGCGGCAGAAGTTTGCCCCATATTGACAAATGGGATAAGAATTGAATTCCCCTTCCAAAAACAAGTTTGGGGTCAGTACTGCATAACACTTGTTCCCTGTTGCAAAGCTTGATTAAGATATATTGACTGTATGCAGAGGCCTCATGCCCGTAGGGGGGACAGGGGCGTGTTCCCCCTCAGATTTGTCTTGTTGAAAAATATTTTTGTTGTTGTTTCTCTGTGGTACTACTAGCCACCTAGCAATTTTATGAAGTTGGCTTCAGGTAGCACAGATAGGTTCCCAATCTTCCACCCTCATTACTAGCTACCAAGAAGCCATTTCAGGATATAAATAAAGTTAGAGTAGCTAGTTGGCAAGGTTGCCTGCTCACATTAATTTCAATCTTTTATCAAGACTTTAGCAGAGCTGCAGGAAAGCATATAAGAGGTATGCTGAGATATGCAGAAAAATAAACATATTTTTGGCATATAATTAAGCATAATGATTATTCTCTAGATTTCAGGAAAAAGCTTTCAGCTGTTTGACAAAGACACACCCACACACACACACACACACACACATTGTAGTGTAACAGTATTGTTTGCAACTGTAAGTAAAGCTAAATACCTACTTGTGTATCTGAACATACATAACAATACACAGGCATTTATCAAGTTTATAGTATGTGATGCACAGAAACAGCTGATCCTTCCAGCAGAACAGTTTATTCAGATATGATGTACTGTATTTTGTTTTGAATTGCTGTAAATAGTTGGCCAATGATGTTGTTAGGAAAAGGCCAGTTCCAAACAGGAATTGACACTGTACCAGCTACTGACCATTGGTAGGGTAACTGTTTGGTAACACTTTACTTTACACCCAGTGTCATAACATGTTATCACACGGCCATAACCATGTCATAATATGTCATAACAGCTGACATAATGTGTCATAACCTGTTATAATATGGTCATAACACTGTCATGACCCATATATTTACACCTCTTGTGACATATATTGCGTTATTTTATGGTTGGTTATGACACCTACATAAGAGTGTCAAACCCCACATTTATTCACTGCCAAGAAGTTTCCTTTTGTTTGAATGTTTCTTTCTTAAATCCTTTGTTGTTGTTGTAATATATTTTTTACAGTCATGTTTCTTTTTTATCATCATTTTTCAAAAAGGATCTTGTAGAAAATAAAGTTTATTGCACTGCCGTGAAGCATTATGACCATCCTGTGCCACTTTACTTGGACTAAGAAAATACAATTTAGGAAACTGTCAAGAGGCATTATGACCATCATAATCATACAAGCCAGATCGGCCTATCACGTACATGCCCTTGTAATCAGTCATCAATCAAAAATAGGGTGTCTTGTCCTGCTCCTGAAATCTGCTCCTGCGTTCATCCCAGTCATCAGCAACAGAGCATTGGGGTAGGTGCATGTCTGACATCAATGTGTGCGCAATTAAAATGATCATTTAACATGGTCCATTTATTTATTTTTTATATAACATACATAAACATACTGTTGACACGTAGACTAGGATGTAATGGAACGTTTTGCATTGTGTGGTAGGTTTTGACACTCTTATGTAAGTGTCATAACTAGCCGTAAAATAACGCAATATATGTCACAACAGGTCGAAATCTATGTGTCATGACAGTGTTTTGACCATATTATAACTGGTTATGACAAGTTATGTCAGCTGTTATGACATATTATGACATGTTTATGACCGTGTCGTAACATTTATGACGCTGGGTGTCAAGTAAAGTTATTACAGTGAAGTTTACTGTAACAATGGTTTTTCCACTCGGTCATATTTCCTCCTCTCCTCCAATAGGCTCTTGTCAGTGGTTACAGACTTGGGTGCTCTGTAGTATTGTTGCACATGCAGTGCTGATGGGATTACCCTAAAGCCACATTGGATTCTTGTGGCTTTGAATCTACACAATAATCCTGTAGAGTGGGACTGGCCTAACTAATTCCTATAGTTCTGTTTTTGCCGCTTGGTTTTCTCAGAACTGAAGTCAAAATGAACAAAACTCTACAGTCCAATTCATATTCCACTCTGCTCTCAATATCTGTGGTTGATGCAGCACACTATTGTAACAATGTTATATTTATGTTTGTGTTTTTAATTAGGTTCTACTCTTAGTTTTGTTGATGAGCTCTTATGATTTGTTATATTTGTCCCAGACATGAAATTACTTTGAAATAAATCAAGCTTTTTATGAATACAAATGAGAAATTTCTCCTTTTTTATTGCACAGCGAAATCAAACAATTTACACACTTGAGATTAGACTAACCCTCACTATTAGTAATTATTGTTTTCATATACAGTATCTTTCTCCTTCACGTGAAGAGTGAGCCACAATTCAGATATGGCAGGGCTGCGCACAGACCTTTCAGGGGACAAGTGCTCAAAATGAAAAAGCCCAGGTGTTAATCAACTGTTCTGCTGCTGTGACAGTACTGTTGATATTTAAACTAGGTAGCTAGCTACACACACACACTCGACAGGTGACCGCATGTCTCAAGCCATGCATGTTTGGATACCGGTCACGCGCAAATCTCCTACAGGGCAGACTGGGAAACAGGCATAACCGGGGCGCACTCGAGCTCCGTACAGGGCAGACCAACAAGACAACCAACAGACAGGGTGGGCCAGGGCGAACTCGATGACGTCACGACGACTTGCGAACAGTGGGTTGTGAACAGCAACGTTAAAACATCTATACACAGCATTCTTTTGTGTGGGGGAAATATACCACCACACAAAAGGGCACTTTGGAGACTGGAAGGCCTAAGGGGCATGTGCTCTGCACAGGTAGAGAGACCCTGTCTGTGCACATGCCTGTCTGCCTGAGATATGGTATGGTAATTTAGTCGACATGCCTTTCCACTTTGCTAGACTGTTTTTCAATAATTCATTGTATATTAAAGTCTGGGTTATTTTTGTCAAAATAAACTTTCTCTAGGAACTAAGCCACATTTATATATACTGTAGCATTCCTATGGGGAAAAAATTGTACAGAGTTGCATGACACAGTGTTCAAGATATGGAGTTACAAGACTGTTATATCTTGGCTCGAGTTTGTCATAAGACTTTGTGAACATACTGTTGGGTTTTGAGAATATGAAATGTTACTTATTCATGTCCCTGATGGAGCGATAAAGGTTTAGGGGCTACAACAGAAGCCAAGGGTTGTAGGAGGTAGGTATAATAGTGTGTGCTGACTGAGCTTGGAATGTGTTGAGTGCAGGGAAACGATTACACGTGGCAGGCATTGATAAAGGTGAGATGGGTGGAGATCGTATCAAATGTCACTGAGGGAGAGTGGGTAATGTATAACGTTTACACGTTGTCAGGATACGTTATTGTTAGCCATCGGGGATCATCTGGGAGGAGAAGAGACACAGTCTGGTATCAATAACCATGACAGCCTTGAGTTGGGGAGGAGCGAGCACTTTGGGGTAGAGGTCAGGACAGATGAAGTGAGGAAGGACAGATATCACTAAGGTTCTGTCTAGAGCAGGGATGCATTGGCTGTTCGGTTGTGGAGGAGGAGACTCAGCCTAGGAGAAAGGGTTAAATATCAGTGCTTGTGTGAAATGTTTTTTTGTCTGAGTTACAGCTGTAACGACCCTTTTGGAAGAATTAAACTTGGTTAAGCTTCTCTAGTGTCCGTGAGTTATTTACACTGAAAAATAAGAACCTAACACTACTATACAAAGTCTAATATAGGTATACAGCTAACTGCCAAAATAATGGAAACATTTGAGTAAATTAGGGATACAAAGTATATTGTAAGCAGATGCTTCCACACAGGTTGGTCGTGAGTTAATTAAGAAATTAATATCCCATCATGCTTAGGTCATGTACTGTATAAAATGCTGGACAGGCCATTATTTTGGCTACCATGGCTATGTCCCCATAGGATGACAATGCCCCCATCCAGAGGGCACGACTGGTCCCTGAATAGTTTGATGAACATGAAAACGATGTAAACCATATGCCTTGGCCATCTCAGTCACCACATGTGAAGTGAACACTTATGGGAGATTCTGGAGCGGTGGCTGAGACAGCATTTTCCACCACCATCAACAACCAAATGATGCCATTCCTCATGGAAGAATGGTGTCCCAATCAAGTTCCAGACACTTGGAGAATCTATGCCAAGGTGCATTGAAGCTGTTTTGGCTTGTGGTGACCCTATTAAAACCCTTTATGTTGGTGTTTGCTGTATTTTGGTAGTTACTTGTAGTTCAGGTTGGTGCATGATTGGATACGCAAACCTTTCAAAGATACTATAAACATTGTTTTGCAAATAGAGTACTCTGTAGTCTCACTGGTGAAATCTCTGTTGATCGATATACAGTACCAGTCAAAAGTTTGGACACACCTACAGTACTCATTTCAAGGTTTTTCTTTATTTTTACTATTTTCTACATTGTAGAATAATAGTGAAGACATCAAAACTGAAATAACACACATGGAATCATGTAGTAACCAAAAAAGAGTTAAACAAATCAAAATATATTTTATATTTGAGATTATTCAAAATAGCCACCCTTTGCCCTGATGACAGCTTTGCACACAATGTAGAAAATAGTAAAAATAAGAAAAACCCTTGAATGAGTAGGTGTGTCCAAACCTTTGACTGGTACTGTATATCTCTGTCTGACTCTTGTGTATTATGTATTTGCATTTTTGGTTGGTCACAAATCACCTATCTGCCAATACCCAAATCAAAAGGTGTTGGGATCATCAAACATTTATCCTTAAATAATATTGTTTACTGTCAAAGTATATGTACTGTACCTTTAAGCTACAAACAGTAGGCAAATGTTTTTCAATACTATATTTTTTTTATGATCTGGGCTTAACCCAAAACATCAAATGAATATTCAACACATAAAAATGTCCTCTCACTGTTTCTCTGCCCTCTTCCTTTCAAGAATGAACCCTTGTGCCACTGCATACAGTGCACTCAGAAAATATTCAGACCCCTTGATTTTTTCCACATTTTGTTACGTTACAGCCTTATTCTAAAATTGATTCAATTGTTTTTTCCCCCTTATCAATCTACACACAATACCCCATAATGACAAAGCAAAAACAGTTTGTAGAATTTTTTGCTAATTTATATAAAAGAAGAAGAAAAATCACCTTTACATAAGTAATAAGACCCTTTACTCAGTATTTTGTTGAAGCACCTTTGGCAGCGATTACAGCCTTGAGGCTTCTTGGGTATGACGCTACAAGCTTGGCACACCTGTATTTGGGGAGTTTCTCCCATTCTTCTCTGCAGATCCTCTCAAGCTCTGTCAGGTTGGATGGGGAGCATCGCTGCACAGCTATTTTCAGGTATCTCCAGAGATGTTAGATAGGGTTCAAGTCTGGGCTCTGGCTGAGCCACTCAAAGACATTCAGAGACTTGTCCCGAAGCCACTCCTGCATTGAGTTGGCTGTGTGCTTACAGTCGTTGTCCTGTTGGAAGGTGAACCTTCGCCCCAGTCTGAGGTCCTGAGCGCTCTGGAGCAGGTTTTTTTATCAAGGATGTCTCTGTACTTTGCTCCGTTCATCTTTGCCTCGATTCAGACTAGTCTCGCAGTCCCTGCTGCTGAAAAGTATCCCCACAGCATGATGATGCCACCACCATGCTTCACCATAGAGAAGAAATTGGCCAGGTGATGAGCAGTGTCAGGTTTCCTCCAGGCCAAATAGTTCAATCTTGGTTTCATCAGACTAGAGAATCTTGTTTCTCATGGTCTGAGAGTATTTTAGGTGCCTTTTGGCAAACTCCAAGCGGGTTGTCATATGCATTTTACTGAGGAGTAGCTTCCGTCTGGCCACTCTACCATAAAGGCCTGACTGGTGTAATGCTGCAGAGTTGGTTGTCCTTCTGCAAGTTTCTCCCATCTCGACAGAGGAACTCTGGAGCTCTGTCAGAGTGACCATTGGGTTATTGGTCACCTCTCTGACTAAGGCTTTTCTCCCCCGATTGCTCCGTTTGGCCGGGCGGCCAGCTCTAGGAAGTGTCTTGGTTGATCCAAACTTCTTCCATTTAAGAAGGATGGAGGCCACTGTGTTCTTGGGGACCTTCAATGCTGCAGAATTTTTTTGCTACCCTTCCCCAGATCTGTGCCTTGACACAATCCCTTCGACCTCATGCCTTGGTTTTTGCTCTGACATGCACCGTCTACTGTGGGACCTTATATAGACAGGTGTGTGCCTTTCCAAATCATGTCCAATCAATTGAATTTATCATAGGTGGACTCCAATCAAGTTGTAGAAACATCTCATGGATGATCAATGGAAACAGGTTGCACCTGAGCTCAATTTCGAGTCTCATAGCAAAGTGTCTGAATACTTACAGTTGAAGTCGGAAGTTTACATGCACTTAGGTTGGAGTCATTAAAACTCGTTTTTCAACCACTTTACACATTTCTTGTTAACAAACTATAGTTTTGGCAAGTCGGTTAGGACATCTACTTTGTGCATGACACAAGTAATTTGTCCAACAATTGTTTACAGACAGATTATTTCACTTATACTTCACTGTATCACAATTCCAATGGGTCAGAAGTTTACATACACTAAGTTGACTGTGCCTTTAAACAGCTTGGAAAATTCCAGAAAATGATGTCATGGCTTTAGAAGCTTCTGGTAGGCTAATTGACATCATTTGAGTAAATTTGAGGTGTACCTGTGGATGTATTTCAAGGCCTACCTTCAAACTCAGTGCCGCTTTGCTTGACATCATGGGAAAATCAAAAGAAATCAGCCAAGACCTCAGAAAGAAAATTGTAGACTTCAACAAGTTTGGTTCATCCTTGGGAGCAATTTCCAAATGCCTGAAGGTACCACGTTCATCTGTACAAACAATAGTATGCAAGTATAAACACCATGGGACCACGCAGCTGTCATATCGCTCAGGAAGGAGATGCATTTTGTCTCCTTGACATGAACGTACTTTGGTGCGAAAGTGCAAATCAATCCCAGAACAACAACAAAGGACCTTGTGAAGACTTGAGCAGTTGGTAGTTGGTAGAGCATGATGTTTGCAACGCCAGCATGGTGTGTGCAACGCCAGGGTTGTGGGTTCGATTCCCACGGGTGGCCAGTACAACAACAAAAAATGCATGAAATGAAATGTATGCATTCACTACTGTAAGTCGCTCTGGATAAGAACGTCTGCTAAATGACTAAAATGTAAATGTAATGAAGATGCTGGAGGAAACAGGTACAAAAGTATCTATATCCACAGTAAAACGAGTCCTATATCGACATAACCTGAAAGGCTGCTCAACAAGGAAGAAGCCACTGCTCCAAAACCACCATAAAAAAGCTGGAAAACAGTTTGCAAATGCACGTGGGGACAAAGATTGTACTTTTTGGAGAAATGTCTTCTGGTCTGATGAAACAAAAATGGAACTGTTTGGCCATAATGACCACCGTTATGTTTGGAGAAAAAAGGGGGAGGCTTGCAAGCCGAATTACACCATCCCAACCGTGAAGCACGGGGGTGGCAGCATCATGTTGTGGGGGTGCTTTGCTGCAGGAGGGACTGGTGCACTTCACAAAATAGATGGCAATTTGAGGTAGGAAAATTATGTGGATATATTGAAGCAACATGCCAAGACATCAGTCAGGAAGTGAAAGCTTGGTAGCAAATGAGTTTTCCAAATGGACAATGACCCCACGCATACTTCCAAAGTTGTGGCAAAATGGCTTCAAGACAACAAAGTCAAGGTATTGGAGTGGCCATCACAAAGCCCTGACCTCAATCCTATAGAACATTTGTGGACAGAACTAAAAAGTGTGTGCGAGCAAGGAGACCTACAAACCTGACTCAGTTACACCAGCTCTGCCAGGAGGAATGGGCCAAAATACACCCAAATTATTGTGGGAAGCTTGTGGAAGGCTAACGCGAAACGTTTGACCCAAGTTAAACAATTTAAAGGAATGCTACCAAATACTAATTGAGTGTATGTAAACTTCTGACCCACTGGGAATGTGATGAAAGAAATAAAAGCTGAAATAAATCATTCTCTCTACTATTATTCTGACATTTCACATTCTTAAAATAAAGTGGTGATCCTAACTGACCTAAAACAGGGAATTTGTACTTGGATTAAATGTCAGCAATTGTGAAGAACTGAGTTTAAATGTATTTGGCTAAGGTGTATGTAAACTTCCGACTTCAACTGTATGTAAATAAGGTATTTCTGTTTTTTATTTTTAATACATTTGCTTTGTCATTCTGAGGTATTGTGAGTGTAATTATTATTTTTTTGATCAATTTTAGGATAAGTCTGTAACGTAACAAAATTTGGAAAAAGTAAAGGGGTTTGAATACTTTCCGAATTCACTGTGCACACTGTGACTTCAGAAAGTTTTTACACCCCTTGACTTGTTTCACATTTTGTTGTGTTAAAGAATGAATTTAAAATATATTAAATTGAACAATTTGTCAGTGGCCTACACACAATAACCCATAATGTCAAAGTGGAGTTGTTTTCAACATTTGTACAAATCATAAAAAATGAAAAGGTTACATTTCTTCATTCAATATGCATTCAACCCCTTTGTTATGGCAAGCCTAAATAAGTTCAGGAGTGAAAATGTGCTTAGCAAGTCACAAAATAACTTACATGGGCTCACTGTGTGCAACAATAGGGATTAAAATGATTTTTGAATTACTGCCTCATCTCTGTACCCCATCTGTAAGGTCCCTCAGTAAATGCAGTGAATTTATTTCAATCACAGATTCAACCACAAAGACCAGAGAGGTTTTCCAAAGCCTCGCAAACAAAAAAGCAGACATTGAATAGCCCTTTAAGCATGGTGAGATTATTAATTACATTTTGGATGGTGTATTGATACACTCAGTCACTGCGAAGATACAAGCATTCTTCCTAACCCGGAGGGGAATGAAACCGCTCAGAGATTTCACCAATGTTGACTTTAAAATGGAATGGAGCTCAGTGACCTGTATTCATGGATACCAAGGGAAGCCAGGCTTCACCAAAAATGTTACCAATAAAAGAAGATCAACGATTAAATCATTTCTCTTTCGTCTCTCTCTGTGTTTTCATAATATTCCGTCATTTTGCAAGGGGCTGAATCTCACTGGAGAAATCACCAGAGCGAGCGAACAGTGCCCCTCTGTCTCAGTATGTATAGCCTTTGTTATGATTGCTGTCTGAACCAAAGCATATAACATTTTGGTGCTGTAGCATTTGGTTGATTGATGTCAGCAATCATTTGGCCTTTATTAGCCAAGCTGAGCTCAACTGTGGGTTGTCCTGGTGCAACGATTTGGCTTCAGACCAATCAGATCACTTCCTAAGCAAAATGTAATTTTGGAAAAACATGTCTGTTTCTGGTCTGCTGTGTTGATGTCCTTCAGTAGCTAGCTTGCTAAATCAGCCCTTTCCAAAGCCATGGATGGAGATGTGGATTTGGACTTGTGGTGTTGACTTAATTCTGTTTACAGGCCAATGATTACTACTGCAATTCTAATCTAACCATGAATTAATATTTAGTACCACTGGCCTGAGATGCTTAAAGTTCAATATGTAGCCTAGATGTAGCCTAGTAGGCTCCCGCTAACTAGCTAGCTAGCTAACTTATCTGGTTCTGTGGTTCATTGTTGTCCATGAGAGGAAGTTAGGCTAGCAAGCATTTTAGCTAGGTAGCCTATGACAACAAAAACTATAAGTGTACTGTATAACAGAGCCGTAGACCGTTTTGCCAACATGGAAGAGAGGAGGATGACATTGGTGTTCAACTAGTCTACAAGTAGGGTGAGTCAACATTCTTTGTTTTACTTGCTTGTGCACGCGCGCACACGCACATACACACACACACACACACACACACACACACACACACACACACACACACACACACACACACAAACTAGTACCATGGACAGCCACATGATATTTAGTAACATTAATTGGACTAAATTGTGTTGGTATCTTTTACGTTTGTTTTCAGTGTATTAAACTAAGCATATACAGCCTTGTTGATGTGATGATGTTTAAGTTGAAATGGTGCTGGGATAGCGGAGGCTGTGCTCCTGTTGTCTTTGTGCTGACTTGCGGTAACGCCGTGGTTCTAAATCAGTCGTTGTTTAGTAAACTGACGGGAATAAAACTTGCTTGACCATGCTGCAGATTATGTAACTGTTAGTTTTATGCAATATTTGCTTTGTGGACTTCACCAGACAGACATTGCTCTCCGGTTTTGTGATGAACAAATGTATGTGTAGGTGAATTTGTTCTGCCACTGTGTGACTGTTGTCTTTTTGTTGTCACAGCTTTATTGTATATCGCGGTGGCGCAAACAACACCATTATCACAACATAGGTTGCAAAATGGCTTTTTTTACTGTCTTGGCTTCCTCAGTGATTTAACCCACGCACCGCTACTGATGGAGGTAAGCACAGGGTCAATCCTAGAGGAAACCTGGTTCAGTCAACTTTACACCAGACACTAGGAGATGAATTCACTTTTCAGCAGGACAATAACCTAAAACACAAGGCCGAATCTATACTGGAGTTGCTTACCAAAAAGACAGTGAATGTTTCTGAGTGGCCAAGTTACAGTTTTGACTTAAGTCTGCTTGAAAATCTATGGCAAGACTTGAAAATGGTTGTCTTGCAATGATCAACAACCAATTTGACACAGCTTGAAGAATTTTGAAAAGAATAAAGGGCAAATATTGTACAATCCAGGTGTGGAAAGCTCTTAGAGATGTACCCAGAAGACTCACAGCTGTAATCACTGCCAAAGGTGATTGTAACATGTATTGACTCAGGGGTGTAAATACTTACGTAAATTAGATAATTCTGTATTTAATTTTCAATAAATATGCAAACATTTATAAAATATGTTTTTATTTTGTCATTATGGGTTATTGTGTGCAGATGGGTGAGAGAAAAAATATACCATACCAGTCAAAAGTTTGGACACACCTACTCATTCAAGGGTTTTTCTTTATTTTACTATTTTCTACATTGTTGAATAATAATGAAGACATCAAAACTATGAAATAACACATATGGAATCATGTTCAGTAGTATCCAAAAAAGTGTTAAACAAATCAAAAAATAAATACATTTTAAATTCTTCAAAGTAACCACCCTTTGCTATGATGACAGCTTTGCACACTCTTGGTATTCTCTCAACCAGCTTCACCTGGAGTGCTTTTCCAACACATATGCTGAGCACTTGTTGGCTGCTTTTCCTTAACTCTGCAGTCCAAGTCATCCCAAACCATCTCAATTGGGTTGAGATCAGGTGATTGTGGAGGCCAGGTCATCCGACATGTGGAGATCATCCGTTCACCTACTCTGCGTCTCACAAAGACACGGCGGTTGGAACCAAAAATCTCAAATTTGGACTCATCAGTCCAAGGGACAGATTTCCAACTGTCTATTGTCCTTTGATTGTGTTTCTTGGCTCAAGCAAGTCTCTTCTTCTTATTGGTGTCCTTTAGTAGTGGTTTCTTTGCAGCAATTCGACCATAAAGGCCTGATTCATGCAGTCTCCTCTGAACAGTTGATGTTGAGATGTGTCTGTTACTTGAACCCTGTGAAACATTTATTTGGGCTGCAATTTTTGAGGCTGGTAAATCTAATAAACTTATCCTCTGCAGCAGAGGTAACTCTGGGTCTTCCTTTCCAGTGGTGGTCCTCATGAGAGCCAGTTTCATCATAGCGCATGATGGTTTTTGCGACTGCTCTTGAAGAAACTTTCAAAGTTCTTGAAATGTTCAGTATTGACTGACCTTCATGTGTTAAAATAGATGCACTGTCGTTTCTTTTTTGCTTATTTGAGCTGTTCTTGCCATAATATGGACTTGGTCTTTTACCAAATAGGGCTATCTTCTGTATACCAACCCTACCTTGTCACAACACAACTGATTGGCTCAAACGCATTAAGAAGGAAAGAAATTCCACAAATTAACTTTAAACAAGGCACACCTGTTAATTGAAATGCATTCCAGGTGACCACCTCATGAAGCTGGTTGAGAAAATACCAAACGTGTGCAAAGCTGTCATCAAGGTGGCTACTTTGAAGAAGCTACAATGTAGAAAACAGTAAAAATAAAGAAAGACCCTTGAATGAGTAGGTGTGTCCAAACTTTTGACGGGTACTGTATATTTACCCATTTTGAATTCAGGGTGTAACACAACAAAATGTGGAATAAGTCAAGGGGTATAAATACTTTCTGAAGGCACTGTATTAAACTTTATTTTTTTATAACTTGAAAGATTCATAATTTCCCTGTGCTCACAATCCAACCCCCTAAGAACCCAAGAAATACATACCATGGTCTTACATTTCCAAATAGTGGATTATTCCATTCAGGTCTAAAATGCTGTTGGACATAATCAATAGTTAGGGAATGGAAATGTAATGACAGCAAGTAAAGACATTTCAACCTTAGGTGAAGTGTAACTGCAGCAACAGCCAACAGTGGTGCTGGGCTGTGTGCCCTGGGCAGTTAGGAGTTCACAGACGTTTGTTTAATGCAATAGTAATGATTTCCCTTCTGGCCCTGTCACAGGGGAAAGTAAAGGGGCATGGAATTACTCGAAATAATAAATTATATTAATGTAGTACCGATAGTGTTGGGAATGAAAAAGATTTTAAAAGCTTAATCACTCTGCAGTGCTACTCTATGACATATATGCATATTGCCATACTCTGATAATTCCCTAGATTTTCCCGAGAGTGAGCTTTGAGTAAGACATTGACCAAATAGCTTAATTATGGTACTGGAAAGTGTTATGAATTATATTATTTTTTATTGTGGTAAAAAGGTAAGGGGTCCTAACGTTTATGAGGGGTGTGTGTGTGTGTGTGTGTGTGTGTGTGTGTGTGTGCATGTGTGTGTTCTTTGACTTGAGCATTGATCTGTCTGGGCACAGTCTCAGTTCACAATGCTTTTCTCATATCAGCCAAATGTCACGTCCTGACCAGTAAAGGGGTCATTTGTCATTGTAGTATGGTCAGGGCGTGGCAGGTGGTGTTGTTTTTGTATGTTTTGGGGTTGGTTTGTTTAGAGGGGATTGGTTCTAGTTTTCATTTTCTATGTTTATTTTCTATGTGTGGCCGAGTATGGTTTCCAATCAGAGGCAGGTGTCTTTCGTTGTCTCTGATTGGAAGCCATACTTAGGCAGCCCTTTTTTCCTTTGGGTTTGTGGGTGGTTGTTTTTTTTTCTCATAAAGTCTTAGTACCTTACGTAACTGTCATTTTGTCGTTTGTTCATTTTTGTTTGTGTTCACTTTACTCATTAATAAAAGAAGATGAGCACTATACCGCTGCGCCTTGATCTGTCCCTTACAACGCTTGTGACACATAAAATGAAATTACTGTAGTGAAACATTACATTAAGGACCCTCAAAGAACAGCATAACCTACTAAAAACAATATCTTGGTTGGTTAGTTAACCTGAGGGTCTTCACAGACTCCACTCATGCTTTATTTGTTTAATTCTCCATAAAGAAGCCATACATAGCCCTTCTAGTGGTCAAGTCCACGCTCCTATTTCATTGTCACCATGAATATGTGACGTAAGGACCCTAATGTTTTTTTTTGGTCACCCATACCAAAAAAGTGCCAATGTAGACCAGGGAGAGCACTGGCGCCACGCTCGTCTCACAGTGTATCGAACGAACGACAGAACAGTTATACTGTACGTAGCAAGGAAGACCGTAAATTGAGCAAGACACATCTAGACAATCAAACACCCTTATTTGGAACTAAGCTACTAGATCAGTGTTTGCAATAGTATTTGTATTATTGTTTTTTTGTAGGCTATATACGACCGTTTCTCTGTCTCTATAGTGATATGTTGTTACCGTGGGCAGCTTATAGCCTGCAATAAAACAGCTTCGACTTCTACCTCAACCCAACCGTCAGCCAACGGATAAAGGACACATGCAGAAGCTTACAGGTAACATGCATTTATATTATCTGCCACTTTCAATTGGTTCGCAATTTATGCAGGTGTATACCCCACCAATTCATCCAATATGAAATAATGTGGCTTCATTCATACCAATTGACTTTGTTCAATAGGAGATAGTTGTGTAAATATCTGATGATTCATAGCATCACGCCCCTGACATCTATAGTATACAGAATGGATATAAAGGTAGTAAATGCACATAAAATGTGCACGCATATCTGGACAGATTGGAAACCGGTGAGGTAGTAATAACATAATAAAACCCTTCGAAGACTGTCTACCTGCGTAAAAGACTGTTGCGCTCTAATCTGACGACCAATCTAATAAACTAAATGTGTATAATCAGAATAATGAAAGGTTTTATTATATGTTGAATTGGACAACAATGTGAATTCGCTGCGAAATAACATTCGTGCCTCCTGTTTTGAGATGTCTGGCAATGTCTGAAGTGCATTTAATAGCCGAGGCTATAGCGCTGTAACAGGTGCTGGAAACTGAATAAACATGTTGAGGTGGGGATGTTTAGACGAAGCATAATCTATTTGATCATAGTGCAAATTCACTTCTTGAAATAAGCAAATGCAATATAAAACATTGTATTCTCCTATCACATGCATCATTTGTCATCAAGTCATAATTGAAAGGTATGAACCATAGAAACCTCATATGCTCATTAACAGTGTGCTTAGTGTGCTTAGTAAACATCTCTCAAACAATCCGTTCTGAAAATTGTGTGTCTGTGTTACAGTTGTAATAGAGCTTAGTATAAGCCTTAAGAGAATACTGCCTTTCCCTTTAACTGCAGCTTAGCTTTAATTGGGGGATTTTGGTTGTCGACTACATGATGGCCCACTGGGCATAGACATCAATTGAAAGTCTATTCCACATTGGTTCAACGTCATTTCATTGAAATGACGTGGAAACAACGTTGATTCAACCAATGTAAGCCCAATGCCAAGACTGTGCAAAGCTTTCATCAAGGCAAAGGGTGGCTATTATAAGAATCTCAACTATAAAATATATTTTGATTTGTTTAACACTTTTTTGGGGTTACTACATGATGCCATATGTGTAATTTCATAGTTTTGATGTCTTCGCTATTATTCTACAATGTAGAAAATAGTAAAAATAAAGAAAAACCCTTGAATGAGTAGGTGTTCTAAAACTTTTGACCTGTAGTCTAGTTAAGTTTTGATGTAGCCTTCCTTGCCAGGCTGGCTAATGAGTAAGACCATAATATAACATATGTCACAATTTCAGTGTCTCGTTAAATGTTATTGAACCTGGCAGTTTCACACTCTTAAATAGCATAGCCAGATGAAATTTTGCCGAGCCTGATTAAATGTTGCTGAGACATTGCATTGTTCAGTCAGATAGGCATTTTGAGATGTGAAGACAACTTCGACTGAACCTCGACTGAATTACAACTATGTCAACAGTAACGACTAGCCTAAACCTGCTCTCCTCAAAAGACAAAACCTGTTCATTCATTCTAAACCAGTAGAGCAGTACACCTTTAAATGTCACTGGAAACATTGAAAGTCTTCTGTCAGCCAGACAGGCGTCAATAAACCATTCATTCTGTGCTCATACAACCACTATTGTTGTACTGTGTTATACAGAAGTAACTAATTACCACTGTTAGATAATCATTGGGATTATTTCCACATATGCAATTGACTTCCACATGCACTAACAGATAAAAGGCAATAAGAGAAAAACAATATGAGAAAAAGAAAGATGAACATACAGCTGACTAGAGCCACTATGAACCAAGAAGATTATGGTTGATGGTCAGCCTGAGGACAATGCAGAGTCCAGTAGGAGGGAAAGAGGTGTCATAAGTGTCGTAGTGAGTGGACCAAAACGCAGCGGGTATATGTATGCTCATCTTCTTTTATTGAAGAAAACCAAAACCAAAAACCTTATACTAAACAAACAACGAAAAACAGTCCTGTAAGGTACACTGACAATACATGGAAACAACTACCCACAAAACCCATGGAAAACACCCCTACTAAATAGGACCTTCAATTAGAGGCAACGAGGAACAGCTGCCTCCAATTGAAGTTCAACCCAAGAAACTTAAACATAGAAATAGACACACTAGAACAAACATAGAAATATACTAACATAAACCAAAAACCCCGAAACACATAAAACAAACACCCCCTGCCACGCCCTGATCAAACTACAATAACAAATAACCCCCTTTACTGGTCAGGATGTGACAAGAGGACAGCTAGCAGGCAGCAGCAGTAGCAGTGGGACTGTCACAGCCAAGCACTAGCAACTTTTAGGTTACGGCAAATAGAGCCAAATGATGTCCTTTTACTAATGAACCACTGGCTCTGTCTGCTGCGAAACTATCGGTATGCACCCTGTTCTGCCACCTCTCAGAGCCCAGTCTCAGCCTTGCTTCTTGGATTTTGCCTCTTGGCTCATACACAACAATTTAACAGAACAGAATCACCTCACAAATACCAAACGCCACTGGCATACCACACCACTCATTTTCAATTCAAGTCTGTTCTGTGAATAGATTGGAATAGTTTTCGGGCATTGCAAAATTATCATTGTCTTAAATGCAGATTTTGAAGTAACCTCGTCCCCAGGCTGGAAGTCTAGGGCTGTGGTGTTGAGACTACACATGAAGTGACTTTCAATTTATGTTTGGAATTGAGTTTGAATTCACCACAGCCCTTATCTCAATATATACTTCCCTAAGGTGCCAGGACAGGCCCATCCATTTAATAGTGTGGTATATCCGAAGAAATTACATTTTTTTTATGTTGTTACTGATAACATATGTTTCTTGTTCCCTTTATATTACCATACAGCATTTTTTAAAAAGACTGACTTGCTCAGGGAAAGCTTAAAGTATTTATACAGCTTCTATTCTTTCATGAGAATCCTAATTAGGAAAGGATAGTTGCAGCTACTCTGCTGAAAGCTAATTCAGTGCCAGTGGAGTTGACATTTTAATCAATACTGTATGGACTCTTTTTAAATGGGTTCCGATACATGTCTACAGCTCATTGTTAGGTCAAAGTCAATACAGCGAAATCTTACCTTTTTGCACAAAGATAGACACATCCATTCCACTGCAGTGTCGAAACAAAACACAGAAAGGCCTTAAATCACAAAATAAAGAACATATTATGATAGTTTAGTGAATCAAATAGATTGATTAGAAATGAAACAAAACGTTTCTTCGTCTCTGTCCCAAGACATTGCATATGGGTGTCATCAACATGACCTCTTCAACTCAGTGCAGTAATTGACGTCTGTCCTACTTACCTAGGACCAACTCTGTGGCATTGTGGATAGAGTGTCCACCCTGATATTGGAAGGTTGGGAGTTAGATCCCTGGATGAGTCATACCAAGGACTATAAAAACGGGACCCGATGGCGGTAAGGACCTGTGATAGACTAACGTCCTGTCTAGGACGTGTACTTGAATACTGCAGAAACAGGAGATAGGCTCCTGCGTCTATGGGCTGTTCCATCTCGCACAAGCTGAAGGTTTTCACACGCCTTGACTTTTTCCCAATACCCCCATAATGTCGAAGTGGAATTATGTTTTTGAAAATGTTTACAAATGAATTAAAACCGAAATGCTGAAATGTTTAAAGTCAATAAGTATTCAACCCCTTTGTTATGGCAAGCCTAAATACATTCAGGAGTAAAAAATGGCTTAATAAGTTGCATGGACTCACTCTGTGTGCAATAATATTGATTAACATGATTTTAGAAGGACTACTTCCTCTCTTTACCCCACATATATAATTATCTGTTAGGTCCCTCAGTCGAGCAGTGAATTACAAACACAAATTCACCTACAAAGACCATGGTTTTCCAATGCCTCGCAAAGGGCACTTATTGGTAGATGGATACAAATAAAAAAAAACAGACATTGAATATCCATTTGAGCATGGTGAAGTTATTAATTACACGTTAGATGGTGTATCAATACACCCAGTCACTACAACGATACAGACATCCTTCTTAACTTAGTAAGAAACCACTCAGAAATTTCACCATGAGGCCAATGGTGAGTTTAAAACAGTTGCAGAGTTTAATGGCTGTGATAGGAGAAAACTGAGGATGGATCAACAACATTTTAGTTGCTCCACAATACTAACCTAACTGACAGAGTGAAAAGAAGGAAGCTTGTACAGAATAAACATATTCAGAAACATGCATCCTGTTTGCGACAAGGCAATAAAGTAATACTCCAAAAAATGTGGCAAAGCAATTAACTTTTTGTCCTGAATACAAAGTGTTATGTTTGGGGCAAATACAATACAACACATGAATGAGTAGCACTCTCCATATTTTCAAGCTTAGTGGTGGCTGCATCATGTTATGAGTATGCTTGTAATTGTTACGTACTGGGGAGTATTTGAGGATAAAAAAGACATGTAATGGTGCTAAGCACAGGCAAAATCCTAGAGAAAAACTTGGTTCAATTTGCAAACATTTCTGAATAGATTATTTCACTTTGTCATTATGGGATATTGTGTGTGGATTTTTGAAATATTTAATCCATTTTGAATTCAGGCTGTAACATAACAAAATAATAAGTCAAAGGGTATGAATACTTTCTGAAGACACTGTACTTACCTAGGATGGTAGTGTCATGATAATGTCCTAAAAAATGTAATAGAGCAAATAGTCATGACAGTTGGTGTCTGTTATGACAACCGAACACTGTCATGACACAACCATTGTTTGATTACTGAATTTGGTAGATATGGGCATTGTTTGACAAATATAAATAATGAATCCAAAGGCTTAATGGTGCAGTGGTCTCAAACTCCTGGCCAGCGGGGCACATCAGATCCGTAAGCCACAGTTTGGTGGCCCTGTCTGGAGTTTGATACCACTGCACAAAACAGGAGCCAAAGTTATAGAATATACTGTATAAGGACACACTTCATTTTATTGTTCTTTATAACACTGTTCACTGATCTAAATTGGTCTGGTAATATCTTCAAGCTACAGTAAATTCATTCTTCCTGAAGAGAATCATGATCTCTTTTCTAATCAATTTCTCCCTGTATACAGTGCTCTGATTTATTTGAACTGGTATCCATTGATTATTTTTCCTTTGTTCTGAGTTGGGAGTGAGAGTGTTAGATTCAAGTAATTTTTTAGCCATTTTCTCCTCAGTCTATCTCTGCTGGAAGTATTTGATGCAAGGAAGCGTTAATGTAAGAAGCCTATTGATTTCCTGACACAGGCGAAATCAATACAGTCCAAGTAAATAGGCTTTTCTTTATGTCATGTGAGGTGTTTCTTTGATAGGATCGGACATTGCAATAAAAAAAACAGAATTCTTTCCATTATTGGGGCTAACTTGGAGACAATTAGTCATATCTGTTTATGCTGTATAGCCATCTCCTATGTTTGGCCATGACAACGACCTGAGGAGCTGGTTCTAGATGCGTAAAGAGGTCAATGGAACTCGACCAAAACAATGTAAATGCCATGGATACGCGTGGGGGAAAGATCCTGAATCTTCTTATTGCCCCCCTGAAAAATTTGCCTACATTTAGGATGGGTTCGAATACCCATACTAACATACCGTATACTACATACTTAATGAGTATATACTACATACTATATACTATTAGTTCATTTTAATATACTTTGAGTAGTTAGTTAGATAGCCTATAGTTAATATACTGGCAAGTTTGATGTATAAGTAGCCAATTAACGTTAGGTAGCTAGCTAACATACCGGTACATACTGCTGTAATGATATACTATGTGGTTCATAAGGATAGCGTAGCTAACAAATTGTCAGCCAACAGAATGTGTAAGGTAACTTTTTTGAAAAGTCGTTACTTTATTACATTGATCAACATTTTCTTAACATTTGTCATAATTAGTTAAAGCAAGTAATTTGTATCCGGTCTCGTACCTCGGCTGTATATTTTTCACCATTTTCTTCAAATCTGAAAACGATGTGAAGCCACGCCCATTTCCTGAGGAATTGCATTATGGGCCATAAAGTACAGAAATAGTGTCCTCTGCGTGTATACTTTATATTTTGGAGAATTTATTACGACATCCGGCAACTTTTGGCATACTAACTATATCCCTACTATGACCAATAAGCATACTATATACTCAATTCACGTCACAAATAGTACAGTTAGTGCGGTTAGTATGAGTATTCGAACACAGCTTTAGTCTATTGTTTATATGTGTATTTCACACTATGTTAAGGTAAGAGTATAATGCTTGTATGGATGTCAACCCCAATACATGTTCATGTCATCGTCACCAATAAACTGCATTACAGTTTAAAACAGCTTTGACTACCACCTCTAATTTCTGTATGCTAGCTATGCTACCAGTTTATACAAAACGGGAGTTAGCGTTTAGCAGTCACTTCTTCTATACCTGAAAAGGGACAACTTCTAAATGTTATGCTGCGAAATCTGCCAAATACCCTGTATATCCAAATCAGACTTTAGTAACCACACTGTGGGCCTGTCATAATACATCTATCGTGATACATTTGAAGAATATTCACTTTGTTAGATCAGATTTGTTGAAACGTGCGTCATCTGGCATCCTTCTTCTATCCCCCACGGTCTGCGTTCCATTGACCTCTTCACCGCATCTATCCAACCGATTTTGGACCAGGCTAGGAGACAATATCAATGTCTATACTAAATGTGACAATCCGGTCAAATAATTAATTCCGGTTTCATTCTCTTTTTCCAGATGGACTAGCTCACACCGGAGATGTGAAGTGTGTTATGTGAAGCCACGGTGTCATCCCACCTTGCAGGTGGTGGGGAGAGATGATGCACTCTGTTGCCATGACAGCGGAAGTCCTGTTTGTTATGTGGTTTCTCATGACCAGTACTCAGTGTAATCCCGTGGCAGACTTGTTGGTGAGCCGGGAACGCTTTGAGCGCGTCCTGACCCAGGCCAGAGAGGACAAGTATGACAAGCAGCAGGCCTCGGAGGGGGCGCTCAGTTACAGCACCCAACAACAGCTGAAGGAGATCAGCTTCATGGGCCTGGAGGCCAACAGAGGGGTCAGCAATAGAACTTCTGTCAACAGATCCAGGACGAACTCCAGCTCCCAGAAACGTGGTGGATCCAAAGGTGGGAAGGCATCACAGGAGTTGTGGGAAGAGCAAGAGGGGGGCCTGAGTCGAGTAGACGAGGGCCCCACAAGTGAAACAAACCTCTCTCTTGACGCTATCGATGAGTACGCATATCCAGATTACAGGGGGAAGGGCTGCATTGATGAGAGTGGCTTTGTGTTTGCCATCGGGGAGAAATTTACTCCGGGGCCCTCCACGTGCCCGTGCCTCTGCACGGACGAGGGACCCCTGTGTGCCAAGCCTGAATGTCCCAAAGTTCACCCTCGCTGCATCCGGGTGGACACCAGCCAGTGCTGTCCAGAGTGCAAGGAGAAGAAGAACTATTGTGAGTTCAGGGGAAAAGTCTACACAACGCTACAAGAGTTTAAGGTGAGTCTGGAAATTAGGTCTTTAAAGATTTACAGGGTCGTATTCTCTAGGAACCAAACAAATGCCAACAAGCCAAAAAAGGGATGGATTGCCTCAACGTGTCCAATAAGAAAAGTTTGTGTTTGTTATCCGTTGCAAAACGTTTGGCTACATGAATACAACCCATGTGATGTTGACACACCAATCCTTAGGCAGCATATTTCATGGTGCTGTTTCCTTTCAGTGTCTTAAAAAGGGGTTCTTTGACAGTCTGTGCTTCACGAGATTAACCTCTGAATTGAAAAGGAACTCCAGCAGCACTGATCTACATGCGCCACAGATTGAATGTATCTTGTTACCAACGTTTCAGTCTCAGTAGACCTTCATCAGGGAAACTGTTGATAGCCTGCCAGTTGTATGCTGGGTTCCTCGTGAGCACTATACCAAGACAAAGATCCTTTTCAGTGCAGCAAGCAAGCAAGCAGCCAAGCACATTTAAAATGTCAAAACTCTGTATTTATTTTATTCACACAAAGCTTGAATTATACTTGGCGCTGCTGAATTGAATAGTACTGTTTAAGATTAAGAGCATTTTATCCCTTGATATTCTTATCTTGTTACACTTGCTAGTTTTTGTGGAGTTGTCTATTTTAAGCCAAGCTCAGGAGACCTCAAAAGGTCTTATCTCTTGATTTACTATACCATCAGCTTTCTATTCTATATTTGATCAAAAATGTATTATATGTGGCTGTATAATGCGTCCCTTTGTGCTAGCACTGGAGGGTCACACCAAGAGGTTAGGTCTAATATGGGATTTATTTCTGCTAACGCAGAGTGATACAAGCAGCTCTGTATTGAGAGGCACAGCTTGTTGCTCTCCTGGGAGAAGTCTGCAGAGAGAGAGAGAGAGAGACAGGCAGAGATCAGAGAAAGAAAAGAGAAAGAGAGAGAGATACTGACTTCCACTGAAGTAAATAGCACTATCCTCTGCGGATGCCTGCCTATGGGATTTGAAACAAAGCAACAGGCAAAGCCTTCTGGTTGATTGCTGTGTTCTGCGGTGGTACAGTAAGTGGCGTCTCTCTTGCCGTTTTTCACAGTGGAGTGCCAGGCCGAAGCTCGAGACGCTCTGCAATCAACTTGATCCATGCTGTTAGGATTAACCTATGGTCTCTGATTAAAAGGAAAGGCTCGCATGGCCACGAGTGCCTTCAGACATCTCCAGTCGAGGGGGGTGACTTGGTTGAAGGCGTATTGTCGACACAAGCTGCATCAGACAGTCTTTCGGAACCTGTTTTTCTCCAATACTTTCAGAAATGGAAAGCTCCATTAAACAAACAAACTGTTCTCTCTTGTTCACAAAGCAATACACTTGGAAGCTTCTATCTGTTACCCACTGAGCACACAATCAGCACATTGATTTCCCCATTTTCGGTTGATTGCGCACTGAAGTTCATTTCTCCTCTCCTTCAAATAAAGTATTTATTTCCAATAAAGTTCTGTAAGATCGGAACTTCCTGTGTTCTAAGCTTTGTGGCTGAATGTTCGATGTTCAATGTCATTGTGTTGGCTAGTGGGACGGACATGTGTGTGTGCCTGTGTGTATGTGTGTGTCTGTGTGCGAGTGAGTGAGTGCTTACATGAAAGAGATTTACAAATAGTCTTTCTCCCTCTGCCCCCAGGTGTCTCCGTGTGAGAAGTGTCGCTGTGAGGGGAGTGGAGAGGTGTTGTGCTCTGTGTCAGCATGCCCTCAAACAGAGTGTGTGGATCCAGAGTATGAGCCTGATCAGTGCTGCCCCATCTGTAAGACCGGTGAGTGATCATGCTTGTCTCAAAACACTTACGTTACCTTAATACGGAACACACAGTATGCACACATGCAGCACTGAACCATTTAATTTACCATTTGAATTTGAGTGTATGTCTTTGGTAGAGGTCGACCGATTAATCGGAATGGCCGATTAATTAGGGCCGATTTCAAGTTTTCATAATAATCGGTAATTGGTATTTTTGGCCACCGATTTGCCAATTCTTTTTTTAAATGTTTTTTTCATTTTTCATTTTTATATATATATATATATATATATATATATATATATATATATATATATATATATATATATATATTTTTACACCTTTATTTAACTAGGCAAGTCAGATTAAGAACACATTCTTATTTTCAATGACGGCCTAGGAACGGGGGTTAACTGCCTTGTTCAGGGGGGATTCGGGGATTCGTTTTTGCAACCTTCCGGTTACTAGTCCAATGCTCTAACCACCTGCCTTACATTGCACTCTACGAGGAGCCTGCATGGCAGGCTGACTACCTGTTACGCGAGGGCAGCAAGAAGACAAGGTAAGTTGCTAGCTAGCATTAAACTTATCTTATAAAAAACTATCAATCTTAACATAATCACTAGTTAACTACACATGGTTGATGATATTACTAGTTTATCTAACGTGTCCTGCGTTGCATATAATCGATGCGGTGCCTGTTAATTTATCATTGAATCATAGCCTACTTCGCCAAACGGGTGTTGATTTAACAAGCGCATTTGCGAAAAAAGCACTGTCGTTGCACCAATGTACCTAACCATAAACATCAATGCCTTTCTTTAAAATCAATAAACAAGTATATATTTTTAAACCTGCATATTTAGTTAATATTGCCTGCTAACATGAATTTGTGTCACATCTCTAGCGTTCATTGCACGCAGAGTCAGGGTATATGCAACAGTTTGGGCCGCCTGGCTCGTTGCGAACTAATTTGCCAGAATTTTACGTAATTATGACATAACATTGAAGGTTGGGCAATGTAACAGGAATATTTAGACTTAGGGATACCACCCGTTAGATAAAATACGGAACGGTTCCTTATTTCACTGACAGGAAAAACGTTTTGTTTTCGAGATGATAGTTTCGACCATATTAATGACCTAAGGCTCGTATTTCTGTGTGTTATTATTTTATAATTAGGTCTATGATTTGATAGAGCAGTCTGACTGAGCGATGGTAGGCAGCAACAGGCTCGTAAGCATTCATTCAAAACAGCACTTTCGTGCGTTTTGCCAGTAGCCCTTTGCAATGCATTGCGCTGTTTATGCCTTCAAGCCTATCAACTCCCAAGATGAGGCTGGTGTAACCGATGTGAAATGGCTAGCTAGTTAGCCAGGTGCACGCTATTTGCGTTTCAAATGTCACTCGCTCTGAGACTTGGAGTGGTTGTTCCCCTTGCTCTGCATGGGTAGCGCTGCTTCGAGGGTGGCTGTTGTCGATGTGTTCCTGGTTCGAGCCCAGGTAGGAGCGAGGAGAGGGACGGAAGCTATACTGTTACACTGGCAATACTAAAGTGCCTATAAGAACATCCAATAGTCAAAGGTATATGAAATACAAATTGTATAGAGAGAAATAGTCCTATAATTCCTATAATAACTACAACCTAAAACTTCATACCATAACTTCATACCAATATTGAAGACTCATGTTAAAAGGAATCACCAGCTTTCATATGTTCTCATGTTCTGAGCAAGGAAATTAAACATTAGCTTTTTTTACATGGCACATATTGCACTTTTACTTTCTTCTCCAACACTTTGTTTTTGTATTATTTAAACCAAATTGAACATGTTTCATTATTTATTTGAGGCTAAATAGATTTTATTGATGTATTATATTAAGTTAAAATAAGTGTTCATTCAGTATTGTTGTAATTGTCATTATTACAAATAAATAAACACAAAGAATCGGCCGATTAATCGGTATCAGGTTTTTGACCCGCCAATAATTGGTCTCGGTATCGGCGGCGAAAAATCATAATCGGTCGACCTCTAGTCTTTGGGAAATCATACATGATTGCCCAGAAAAATCATGCCTTACCATAGTTTGTTGCAATGCTATTAATTAATATGATAGTGTGCAAGTGTGAATGCATCTTTATTACCCAGCCCTATTTGTTTCCAACGTGAACAGATGCTCCTGGTAAGTTGCCACAATATGCTGGTGTGAATAAAAGGCGAGTCAAAGTTTGGGAATCCTGGGTTAGGGTGAGAACCTTCTGATTTGAAAGCATTGCACTGTCTTAGAGGAGTGCTTCTCTGGCTCACTGTGGATTATCTGAAGTTGTTTCTGATGATTTTAGACAGCATGTCCTAGATTGTGTCCCCTTGTTTTTCATGGCGTGACTCTAATGCAGCATGGCAATGTCAGCAACGTTGCCTCCTTCAGCAAAAATAATGATGACTGGTGATATGTATCTCGAACGTATCTCGGCCTCTTAAAGCGATGCTGTACCACAAACAAGGGAAATGCAATCAACATGAAATGAAATATCTTCATATTTACTCTATTGCTGCAAACACACAAAAACTGATACCAACAAAAAGTAATATATTTGTCATCTTCACTTGTGTTTTTTTTAAATACATTTAATTGATAGTGATATTTTTTAAATAGCTATTTTTGCATACATGTGCATCCTGTCTCTTCAGCAGTAGTGTTCTCTCTCTCTCTCTAGAGATGTTTTGGAATAGTAAAGTTAGTATACAAGTTCCTTGGTGCTGAGATTTGAATAACTCAATGTTTGCCCCAAAGTCAGGTTTTGGTGGGTTCCGTTTTCAGAGTTAAGAATCTGCAGAGAAGAGGCACAAGGACCTGCACTAGGAGAAATATGGCATACTGTATGTGGTGTCCATGTATATCAAAGACCCTAACAAATCTATGCGCTCATTCAGGCAATAAGAGCTTTGTAGTGTTATGGTTTTAAAATTAATCAAGGCTAGCTTCAGTCCCTCCATTACCATAAGATTACCACATTTCAATTTCCCCCCTTTTAGAGTAACACTGTAAAAATGTAAAGTGGTACTTGACTGTACATTTGACACAAATTTTGTCATGGCTCCATTTATCACGTTGGAGGTAAGACCCAGATGCAGACAGCGTTGAAGAAACAAAAGTTTATTCCTGACAATAGGGGCAGGCAATCAACAGGTCAAGGCAGGCAGGGGTCAATAATCCAGAGACAGTATAAAGGGTCCAGAACGGCAGGCAGTCTCAGGGTTAGGACAGGCAGAACAGTCAAAACCGGGAAGGACTAGAAAACAGGAGCAGGAAAACAGGCAGGAGCAGGAAAACAGGCAGGAGCAGGGAAAACCGCTGGTAGGTATGAAAGAACAAAACGAACTGGCAACAGACAAACAGAGAACACAGGTATAAATACACAAGGGATAATGGGGAGATGGACGACACCTGGAGGGGGGTGGAGACAAGCACACAGGTGTGACAGATCAGGGTGTGACACCATTGAGAAGTACTTGGGTCAGTAGATTTTTACATGGGTCTCAACATGGGTTTAGGTGTCTTCATTGTTTCATTGTGTTTCATAGTCTAGGCTACATTTACACGGTCTCGTAACAGAAATAATTGTTACTCATTTTCTGGAGTCTGTAAGAGGGCAATTGTCAGCCCTTGTAAAAGCCACTTATATCTGAATCAAGCTGAGAAGTTAACCTTTTTCTCATACGTCTCTGTTAATGTTGCGCATCCAGCTGCTTTAAGGGACTATGCAAAAAAAAAACATTGGCGCGTCCCAATAATGATCTCCTTTCTCCTAAAGTGTACACTCATTCACTACTTCCCACAGAGCTCAAAGCATCGGATTGGTGGAGGAATTGGCTAGAGGGAGTTTCCACCCTATTTCTTATACCAATTATTTCCTTCATAATCTGTGAAGTCAAGTGAACAAGGAGGAGAGAGACATAATTGGGACGCAGGAAGAGTGTTGATGCAGGAAGTTGTGTTACTGGGCCAGTAAGCAGCATCTTCATTCTGATCTCAGTGTCCTAGTGTTGCGCCATTATGGACACTAGGTTGTTCTGGTTCTCATGTGTTTGATACCCTGTCAAAGAGATGGAAATACATACTCATTTGCTTCACTTGACGGTCCCTTCCCACTGGGCACAGACATCAATTCAACGTCTATTCCACATTGGTTCAACATGATTTCATTGAAATGACGTGGAAACAACTTTGGTTAAACAGTGTGTGCCCAGTTGGTCGCCACCTCATTCACATTTCTTACATTATGTGTCCTTGTATGTTAACGTGTAGGTAGACAACACAACTTTTGCTTACAGTTGTGTTTACAGTAAGTGATCTTTATGTCCCTGTCCACTTCAATGTTGATTATAGATCTACCAAACTTAAACAGCTTACCCATTCTCCAATAAGTTTGACTCAGGTAGTCTCTTAAGTTTTTCGCTGTATCGTAGGAGTGCCAGGCTCGCGTACAGATGTTGTCTAAGGGGGAAACAGCTGTTGCAACCTCCTGAGCGCTCCATGCATCTGAAGTATGACATCAAAGCACCTCTCATTGCTAATGGCCATCATGTCACAGACAGGATGGGAGACTCACAAAAAAATATTGTCCAGTTGTGGAAAATGCCTTGTACTTGGGTCAGTAGATTACAGTAGATGTCCTTACTGACATGTTCAATATACATTATTTTTTAGAAGATCATCTGAGAAATAGAAGTTGGTCAATTAAGAAGTCATAGTCTACTTGGCATTAATGCTGTCATTATTTTATCTCATTTTCACATACATTACATTACTATAATGAATTATGATAGTAGGCATTGTATTAACATTGTAGAAAACCTACGTGTTGGGAAGATTGAGAGCTTCATCTATTATGCAGAGACATCATTTTGGCCTTTTCAGGCATGCAAAATCATTTGTGATCGTCAGCGAGAGCAACGTGTCTCAGATGTGTTGTTCACACTGTACGCAAAGAGACACTTGAGGAAAACCCAGGGGGGACAGATGAAAGTGAGAGATATCGCTAGCATCCAACCCAGGCAGTTGTTCATGAATATCAAAGAACATCTGTGGCATTGCAACTTTGTGAAATTAAAACAGGTTCACATTAGGTTTTTACCTGTTCATTTAACAAGGCTACTCAATCATGAAGATACAATCATCGCATTATATTGGGTTTCACATAACAACTAAAATACAGATGGCAGAATGCATGCACAGGTGCAGTCAATTGAAGTGTGGAAGAAAGACAAAAACAACCTTTCTCATCCTCTTAATACTTCTAAAGATTCCATGCACATGATTTGTGCACAAATTCAATTATACCTGTCTTCACAATATATTAAAATTATGTTAAGGAAATTCAGCATCACTTCTGTAAGTTTTAAGTTTCCTGCTGCTTCCAAGAATCCAGTAGTTGACTTTACTGACTCTAAATCCCTCTGTCCTCAATGCCTCAGTGGTGGTACTGGTAGCCCCTCCGTCTCGAGTTTTGCTCGTGCAGACCATCGCCTTGGCAACACTTAAGGAAACAAGTGGTGCTCTCAAAGGCTCAGACATTGGGGTCGACACTCATCTGAGGAGGTTGTAATAAACAGTCGAAACCGGAGCCAAAACCCTTTCAAACGGCAAAACACAAGAGAAAGAAGCCTGTTCGCTAGGGGGAACAGCAACTCTCTCATTTAAAATGAGGGAGGTATTGGTAAAAATATTCATTGAAGAGGTTTAGAGATGCTGTGAAAATATATTTAAGAGCACTTTCAAAATGGCAGGGGTAGGAGACATATGTGGTGGCGGGGATATTAGACTGCATTGATTTCCCACTTCGAAGCAGCTCTCGACCACCCTTGATTATGAAGGAAAGCAATGGCTTCCATTCTCGATACTATTACTCCTACTCATTAAATGCAAAAGCTCAGATGTCCATAACCATTCAACTGTGCAACATTTTGCTCTTTTTATTTCAATAATGCTCCCTGCAGACTCTATTAGACTATTTGCAAGACTATTACGATGGAAATATTTGTAGGTTTATTTCAGGCACTTATGCTTTAGCTTATTTGTTTTACTGTATCTGATGATATAATGGATTGGGATAAGAAAGCCATGGAAACACAGACAATGACAGCTTGTGAGATAAACATGAATGGAAAATGCTCTACTACTAGATAAACACTAAAACCTAACATAGAAGGTGTGCTGCTTCACAGAAGGTAAAACCTGGCACTGTCTTACACCATTGACTGTTCCAGAATAATGTGGCAGCACATACAGTATTAAAGATGGCACACTCATTCTAGTGCAACATGTTGGGAAGTAAATGATTCACAGCATAGAAAATCACTGCTCCAAAGGCTTCTCACACCCAAACAATTTATATTACCATTTTCACAAAGCCAAGGCATTTTGCTGCATTCATAATGCATAAGTACTAAGGAACTACATTTCTCACTATTCTGCTATTTCCCTTACCTCAACTCTCAGAGCCAGTAAAGTGGAGCATTAAGGATGTGTACATTATAAGGATGTGTCCCTGATTTATTTCTATCTCTCGTCTACCACCAGTAGCGTTGAGCCACAGGTGCTAATGGCTGTTTCTTTCACATTCAGCCCACCTGCTCAGTTTTCAGTACCTATTACACAATCACTTTTTGGACTGTCCATTTGTGTTTTCTGATATAGTTTGATGCTTAAGGTTATTAATGGTGGAAAATGTTCTTTTGAGGCCAATTGAATGTTTTCGGATAAAAACACTTTCTACTGTCAGAGAGAAGAGAGATGTTGTGTTAATGAAGCCATGGGGACTAAAAGATGGGCATTCATGTGATAAGCAGAAAGAAAGGGTGACAGCAATGAGTAAGCACAGCAGAGAGGCACATAATGGGTGCACACATTAAAAGGATTGAGTGTCATGCTAATCATTCTGTCCACAAATGGATGACAGGCTGTCTGTCGCTCAAGTCTTGGCTCCATAACAACATTTCTCCTGATTTGTATTGGGGTGAAGTATACCTCTTTATAGCATCACACATCACACATTATTTACCAGTTTGTCTCAATCGTTTTGATAGACTATCTTTGAGGAAATATTTTGCTTAATGTTATTAATGACTCAATTGCGACAGAAGACGGGACATGTGGTGAGTTGTTATTCAGGGAGGGTTTCTTCAGTCTTCATCTAGAGTTATAAATGTGTGAGTGCTCGCATTTTGACAGCCCCAGCAAACTGTTCACTATAGATTGATGCGCCAGCATGCCTCTCCTCAGTGCTTCTGTCCAGTGAAGATTCCTTTGCTTCAGCTGAAAGACTCACAACTTATCCGTGGGAGCAGCATCTTAATACCAGAATAGTGTTGCTCAAGCTCATGTTTTTTTTAAGGAGAAACCATTGCCTGCAGCTGTATGTCATGTTGTGGCTGCAGCTCCAGGAATGGGTATTTGGGTCCATGCTGCTTGAACGATAAGGGATGATTTATGTGAATATATTTTTAGCCAGTTGTGGAAGACAAATGGAGCTTCTTGAGACAATGGCCACCGTTTCACACTGGGAACCAGAGCTAAGTAGGTTATAATGTAGGTTACATGTAACTAAAAATTGATGAACAGAGATTTTACATTTCAGTGCAACTGCATTTATTAATTGAATATTGATGTTTTACAAAGTTGTATGTCTGATTTAAACATGAGGTTGAAATGGTTTTGATCATATGTGCATTAGTAACATTATTTTTCTTCAGAGAGACGGGTAATGAATTTGGGCATGTCTTCCCTTTTACCACCTGTTCAGGGGTTCGGCACCAAGAAAAACAGCACGCTGGGACTGTCGTTGGAGTGGGTGGAATTCTAACACAGTAGGGTGTCAGCATCTCAACTGTCCAGTGTTCTTACCGATTTGTATTGGCGTGATTGATAAACAGTAGCGATTATTTCATCGTTTTGATGTCTTCAATATTATTCTACAATGTAGAAAATAGTAAAAAAAAAAAAAAAAACCTTGAATGAGTAAGTGTGTCCAAACTTTTGACTGGTACTGTGTATTATGACGACATTTGGTGACGTTTTTGTTCGTTTTGGTCTTCAACAAGTATTTTTTTTGGCTGTTCATAATTCATAATTTTTTCAGTGAGGCCAATTCGGCAGCCGAAGTCTACGTCTCTTCGTTGGTGATTGGTAAACAGTAGCGATTCTTCAATGAAGTGTTTGTTGTCATTCAACGAGAGACAACTTGTTTTCATGAATTTCTTTTCACCTGAGAAATACTGCACCAAGCAGCTTAGTTATATGTATATGCAACTAAGATCTGCTCAGCAAAAAAATGTAAAAATGAATGAAATATTTATTGAGTTATCTTAGATTAATTCAGACTATTTTGAGGACGCGTATACTGGCTCCGGCATCTCAAGATGGACAAACAGTACTACTGAAGCTTTTTTTTAAATTTTCAACAAAGGTATTTTAAGGGAGTATGCGAGCACACTTGTTCGGTTTGCCAAGTTTGGCTAGGCGCCAGCCGAACCATAGCATGCTGACGGCTTTAGCCAGCCCATCCACTCCATCCACAATCCCACTAAGCTATTTTTCAGGGTAGATCAGCTCTTTGATTGACTGTATACAAGACCATTGAGATTGACCGAGACCACTTTAACAGTTACCTTGATTCTTCTTTTGCAAGGGCCAAACTGTTATGCAGACACACAAGTGATCCCAGCTGGGCGCGAGGTGAAGATTGATGAGTGTACAATCTGCTACTGCACGTATGAAGTGGGCACGTGGCAGATCGAGCATCAGGCTACCTGCAGCAAGAATGATTGCCAGGTGAGCTAGAGACTGGCCCTGACAGTGGGTATGGGGGCAGGGGCTATGGGGCCATAGGCGCTCCCGCCGTGTCTATGTCAGACAGCACGCAACTCAACGCTAGCCTGATTAAACCAGACTGAACGCTGGTGAGCGCAAACAAATATTAAGTGCAGCATTCAGTCTAGTTTAACCTGGCTAACTCAACGCAGCCTTCACCCAGTCTATACCAGACATCAGGGTCACCCCCAGACCGTATGATTTCTGCATTTACAATCACATGTATTATTAAATCAAGCTTTATATGAAGAGTTTGAATCCATATACAGAATATCTATTTATCTATGTACTGAATTATTTATGGAGAAAAACTAGCCAAAACATATTTTTTATAGCCACTGCATTTTATTAATCTGCAATGTATTGGGTTAGAGGTCAAATAAATGGAGTGGAATGTATAGAATCCTTACTGTCTGTGTTTTATGGAGGTAGAAACCATAGGCTACTGACAGGTGGTGTCATTCTTACACGATGCACCACCTGAAGTAAAACAATGGGTAAAACTTGTAAGGTTTCAATAAAAAAATTGTACGTAATTTTGAAAATAAATAGAAATGTAAGAAATGACATGACTGTTTGTGATTTAGTTATATGTATTTTGCAATTTCAATGTGTTTTGATTTTATGTGCTTTTTGTAAGCAGTTCTCTTTGTATTATGTATTCATGTTTAAAATAAACAGCAACCTGTGCGCTGTAGGTGCTTGAATGATAATATCAATCAATTTCTTGAACCAAATACATTTAAAAAAAAGTATAATCTATATTTTTTTTCAATTGTAAAAAAGAATAATCCAACTCCAGATACAAACTTATACGTACGAACAACAACTTACAGACACACACAAATGATGACTACCTCTCATCTGCCCGGACCCACATGCTCACCCTCCCATCCCTAGTGCCTGCATTATTGTTTGCCACTTGGCCTTAAATTGTACCAATTTGTTTTTCTCGGTCGCCCATGCTATTTCAATATTTCAGTAATAAATATTTGGATTTTGCCATTATGTTAATGATGGCGGATTGATTGATTTCCACGTTTTTAGTTTGTTTTTTCAAGATGAGCGATGAGAAGAGAATCATCCAGTCCATTGGGTAGCTCACTACACCATGTCTTGAAATATACAGACAGATGGATTAAAAGTAAGTCTACATTGTATTGTTCTGACAACCAACTTTCTAGTTCCGCCCACAACTTCTGAACTTTATAGCATTCCCAGAAAGCATGGATTATTTAGTCATTATTAGTTTTACACTTAAGACATGAATCTGCCGTTGTGTTGTAGAATTTGCTAATTTATTTTCTTGTGTAATAAATTCTATATATTATTTTATATTGGATTAAGCACACATTTTTTGTTAACTGTAATTCTGTTAGTTATGCTCCAACTTTCCCTCCTTCTTGTGCTAACATCAGTTCTTTTTAAGTCTTGGTTCCAATAGTTAAAAACATTTTATAAGATGTTGTCAGTTGGATAGGTTTTGTATATCTTCCCTATCATATGAACATCCTTTTCTGACTGAAATAGGATTTCCTCAAGGTTGCTCTGATGTCCAAAATATTTAAAATCGACATTTCGTGATATGTAACTTATAAGTATGTATTCAAAACTGTCTGCATTGGTTAGTCCAAAATTACTTTTTAATTCTGTCATGGAAATACATTTATTTTCTGTTACCAAGTAATTTTCAGTTTCTATGCCTTTATGTTTACGTTTTCCATGTGGACCAATTTATCTGTGAATTCTGAAAAGCTATCCAAGGAATGTTCCATAAGGTTGTGTTTTTAGGGCATGATATTGGTTCTTGTAGAATATGTTTCATTTTCTGCCAAATTGTTATAGTGTTCTTAACTATGAAGTGGTTCATGTTCTTAGCTTCATCTTTTGAAAATAGACACGTAGAAAGATTCTGGGGATGAGCACGTGCAGCTTAAATATGTACCCATTGTTCCTCTTTAGTGCATTTAACCATATGTCGTAAGTAAAAGCCGTGTGTAGCGAGTTGATACAATTCCAGGTCTGGAAGGTTAAAACCACCCTCAGACATGGGAAGATGTAAAACTTTCCTTTTTATTCTATGAATTTTATATGCCCATATAAAGTCTGTTATGACCGGGTATACTTTTTAAAAGAATGTCTTCGGTGTTAGCGAAAATATATACAAAAACTTTGGCAGCCATGCCATTCTAAAGAGGTTTATTCTACCTGTAAGATGTATGGGAAGATTATTCAATTAAATTACATCTGCTTTCATATTGTTGAGTAATGGAATAAAGTTATCTTTATTACATATTTGTTGTTTGTTGGCACTTATTAAACATCCTAAGTATTTCATATTTTTTTGTGGTTGTCACGTCCTGACCATAGTAACTTATTATTTTCTATGGTAGAGTAGGTCAGGGCGTGACAGGGGTGATTGTCTGTTTTTGTATTTCTATGTTCAGTTTCTATGTTTTGTATTTCTTTGTGTTGGGCCGAGTATGGTTCCTAACCAGAGGCAGCTGTCTATCGTTGTCTCTGATTAGGAACCATACTTAGGCAGCCTGTTTTTCTTTTGTGTTTTGTGGGTAGTTGTTTTCCGTTTTGTTCATGTACCTGATGGAACTGTTGGCTGTCGTGTTTGTTTAAGTGTTGTCATTAAAAGAAATATGAGCACTTTACACGCTGCGCCTTGGTCCCCTTCATAAGACCCTCGTTACAGTGGTCCACTTAAAGGATTGCTGTAGATCGTAAGTTATTATTTTTCTTTTTCCTATTGCCATTCATTTTGTATCCTGAGATTTGAGTATTCAGAAAATATTTTTTATCGAAGGGGGCATTGAGTTTTCAGAATTTGTCAGGTATATCAGGAGATCATCAGCAAATAAGTTTTGTTCTTTATTGATGTTTACCAATGCTAATACCTGTTACGTTTGTGTTCTGTCTAATTCTTTCTGCAAGTGGTTCAATTGCCAGTGCGAACAGAAGGAGGGAGAGGGGACATCCATGTCGTGTGCCCCTTTCTAAAGCAACTTCATCAGATAATGTAATACTTGTATGTTTGCTTTAAAACATTTATTTTATTAAATGTATTATTTTAGCTGGATAGTTGAAAGCTTCCAAAGTTATGAATAGAAAAGGCCTGTCAATAGGGTCAAAAGCCTTTTTTGGCATCGACAGACACTGTTGATAAATCTTTATCTTATTTTTTTATCTTATTTTTTTGTGTATTGTAATAAACTGAAACATGTTCTTATTTGTTTGTAAGTGTCAGTTTTTATAAACCTTGTTTGATTTTGTATCAAGTCTGGTACGACATTTGCCATTCTATTATATGTTTTGTTTTTATTTTATTGTCAAAACGTATTAAACTTGTGTCTATAATCCGCAGAGGACTCTCCAGATTTTCCTGGTATTAATATAACTGTTTGATACATGGAACTAGGAAGTACTGAATTGAGTGACATGTGTAAATAGGGGGGCTACTTTGTGCCAAAATGTTGAATAGAATTCTATGGTTGGCCATCGATTCCTGGTGCTTTTCTCCGTCTGAATGTTTTAGCAGTATCTAATATTGATTCTTAGTTGATCTCTGTTTTTAGTGATTATTTTTTGTCTACTGATAATTGCTTCAGAGTTATGGAATCTAAGGCTATAGGACAATTAAATGTTGTTTAGTTGTAATTTATATACATTTCATAGAAGCTTTTAAAATTGTC
Organism: Salmo trutta; assembly: GCF_901001165.1. Lineage (NCBI taxonomy): Eukaryota > Metazoa > Chordata > Actinopteri > Salmoniformes > Salmonidae > Salmo > Salmo trutta. The sequence continues at coordinate 27,603,933 of NC_042961.1, read as the reverse complement.
AGTCACGTTGTTTCTAATGACCGCTTTTTTTATCTTCTTAAATTATAACTGGTTTCGCATGTACTCATAAGAGCTGCAAGATATTTACCAGGTTTATTTGCCACTACACTGAACAAAAATATAAACCCAATATGTAAAGTGGAGGAGTATTTCTGTCTGTAATAAAGCCATTTTGTGTGGAAAAACTCATTGTGATTGGCTGGTTCTGGCTCCCCAGTGGGCCCACCCATGGCTGCACCTCTGCCCAGTCAGGTGAAGCCCATAGATGGGAGACATCGATCTGCATATGAAGTTGTCTTGGCTCAGACTAGGAGCCAATCTGTAAATAGCACACCCAACTACCTCATCCCCATATTGTTATTTATCCTCTTGCTCGTTTGAACCTCAGTATCTCTACTTGCACATCATCTGCACATTGATCACTCCAGTGTTAATGCTAAATTGTAATTATTTTGCCTCTACGGCCTATTTATTGCCTTACCTCCATACTCTTCTACATTTGCGCACACTGTACATAGATTTCTATTGTGTTATTGACTGTACATTTGTATGTGTATCTCTGTGTTTTTGTCGCTTTGCTTTATCTTGGCCAAGTCGCAGTAAATGAGAACTTGTTCTCAACTGACCTACCTGGTTTAATAAATGTGAAATAAAAAATAAATAGAATAAAAAGAGGACAACTATCTCCTGGAGTTCATAAATTGGCGACAGCCTGTAGGCTGCTAGCATTTCTTAATTAACATGTGTAGGAGCTGAAATCAAGGTCTAAGTTGAGCTCTTTATGGGGAGAAGTTTGACATTTTGCAAACTAAACACAATGCAAAACTCGTTTTTCAACCACTCCACAAATTACTTGTTAACAAACTATAGTTTTCCCAAGTCGGTTAGGACATCTACTTTGTGCATTACACAAGTAATTTTTCCAACAATTGTATCCTGACAGATTATTTAACTTATAATTAATTCACTGTATCACTATTCCAGTGGGTCAGAAGTTTACATACACTAAGTTGACTTTAAACAGCTTGGAAACTTCTAGAAAATGATGTCATGGCTTTAGAAGCTTCTGGTAAGCTAATTGACATTTGAGTCAATTGGAGGTGTACCTGTATTTCAATGCCTACCTTCAAACTCATTAACTCTTTGCTTGACATCATGGGAAAATCAAAAGAAATCAGCCAAGACCTCAGAAAGAAATTGTAGACCACAAGTCTGGTTCATCCTTGGGAGCAATTTCCAAATGCCTGAAGGTACCACGTTCATCTATACAAACAATAGTACACAACTATAAACACCATGGGACCACGCAGCCGTCATACCGCTCAGGAAGGAGACACGTTCTGTCTCCTAGAGATGAACAAACGTTGGTGTGAAAAGTGCAAATCAATCTTAGAACAACAGCAAAGGACCTTTTGAAGATGCTGGAGGAAACAGGTACAAAAGTATCTATATTCACAGTAAAACGAGTCCTATATCAACATAACCTGAAAAGCCGCTCAGCAAGGAAGAAGCCACTGCTCCAAAACCGCCATAAAAAAGCCAGACTACGTTTTGCAACTGCACATGGGGACAAACATCTTACTTTTTGGAGAAATGTCCTCTGGTCTTATGAAACAAAAATAGAACTGTTTGGCCATAATGACCATCATTTCGTTTGGAGGAAAAAGGGGGAGGCTTGCAAGCCGGAGAACACCATCCCAACCGTGAAACACAGGGGTGGCAGCATCATGTTGTGGGGGTGCTTTGCTGCAGGAGGGACTGGTGCACTTCACAAAAACGTGGATATATTGAAGCAACATCTCAAGACATCAGTCAGGAAGTTAAAGCTTGGTCGCAAATGAGTCTTCCAAATGGACAATGACCCCAAGCATACTTCCAAAGTTGTGGCAAAATGGCTTAAAGACAACAAAGTCAAGGTATTGGAGTGGCCATCACAAAGCTCTGACCTCAATCCTATAGAACATTTGTGGGCAGAACTGAAAAATCGTGTGCGAGTAAGAAGGCCTACAAACCTGACTCAGTTACACCAGCTCTGTCAGGAGGAATGGGCCAAAATTCACCCAACTTATTGTGGGAAGCTTGTGGAAGGCTACCCGAAACTTTTGACCCAAGTTAAACAATTTAAAAGCAATGCTACCAAATACTAATTGAGTGTATGTAAACTTCTGACCCACTGGGAATGTGATGAAATAAATAAAAGCTGAAATAAATCATTCTCTCTACTATTATTCTGACATTTCACATTCTTAAAGTAAAGTGGTGATCCTAACTGACAGGGAATTTTTACTCAGATTAAATGTCAGGAATTGTGAAAAACTGAGTTTAAATGTATTTGGCTAAGGTGTATGTAAACTTCCGACTTCAACTGTATCATGATGATTTTTGCCTAAAAAGCGTTTTTTACAACCTGTGTGTTTGCATTGCTGATTGTACCAGTGTGTTGTTGTTGGAACATAAGTCCAGTCAATGCATTACTCCAAATTCATCTAGCCAACAAGTTATTTATTCATCTTTTCAAAACAACGGCCGAGCCATCGCACTGACCATAATGTACAAGCACAGTGGGATGAGCGAGCCCAGTCCGGCCCTTCAGACATCTACTCACCTACCTGATGACAATACTACTGCTCACCGGGGATGTCTAGATGAATCCAAGCCCCACAGACGGATGCTCCTCCCCGGGCGTTCTCACCGCCGGTCAAGGTAATCATCTACCAGTGGGACTACTGTCAACGGTGGCGGAGTAACCCCAGCGTAATATCCAGAGGTGGGACCAAGTCATTGTATTACAAGTCACAAGTAAGTCTCAAGTCTTATCACTCAAGTCCCAAGTCAAGTCCCAAATCAAGACAGGCAAGTCCGACTCAAGTCTCAAGTCCTAAACTTTGAGTTTCGAGTCCTAAACAAGTCATAATGTGCTCTTCACCAAATGTAATACCATTTCATATTTTTAACAAGAGTAATAGTTAGTATATTACATTTATGCAAATCATGAATGCTTTAATATATTTATACATATATACATGTATATATTTGTTACTTTCCAAATAAACATATTTATATGGAAATACATGGGTAGCCATGAGAAAGACCCCCCATAGCGATCGACTATCGGGGCGCAATCGGGCGATGTAGGCTTGTACACAATCGCCCAACCTACACACACACACACACACACAAACACACACACACACACACACACACACACACACACACACATACCCTCTCTGTGTGTGGTTATAGTAGGCTAACGTTTGTCAATGGTTTTAGGAAGAGCAGTAACATCAGGCAGGATTTAGGCTACCAACTGCCTAGCCAGTTGCAGCTCAATCTTGGGTGCAATGATCACGTTCCCGCTGTGACTGACTGTGTGGAGGCTCATTGACTTAAAGTTACGTTAGCCTACATGCTACACAACCAAAGTTATATATAGCTGTCGGCTATATTAGCCATGACTTACCGTTCTTTGTGCAGCTTCAAATGTCGAACAAAGTTGGAAGTTGTTGCGCCTCCGTCTGTAATTTTCTTCCAGCATGTTTTGCAAGTTGCAATCTGTTTTTTGTTGTCTTTATATCCGAAAATAATAATTTTGGCTATCATCTTTCCAAGGGCTCAGACTGAATTCACCCACCGACATTCCTCTGCATTGCCACAAGCAAATTTGATTGGCTGCTGTCCGATTCAAACTGTAATCTGTTAAATGAAGAGTTGATGCGCTGCACACTTTTTTTAATAGCATAATGTTTTATATTTGGGCTTGGGGAGGGTATCAAATCAGTTCGAGTCAAAAGGCTCAAGTCCAAGTTATGAGTCATTGGTGTTAAAGTCAAAGTCGAGTTGCAAGTCATCATATTTGTGACTAGAGTCTGACTCGCAAACTTCATCCCACATATCAGACGCACTAAGCACCATCCATATAAACTCGTTAAACAAACAAAATATCACTGGGAGTTCCAGCATGAAAAAGGTGATCCCACCCTCTTTCAAACAATGAACCATGCAAAAGTTCTCTGTGAACCTGGGGCGAAACCAAAAGGATTGCTCAGGTGTCATTTGAACATCAGAAGCATCACCTAAAAAAACTGATCAGATTGAAAAAGGTTTAACTTATTCAAATTTGGATTTCCTTTGTTTATCTGAAACATGGTTAACCGAAAAATCACCTGAGGCTGCTTATGTTATGCTGAGGTACAATGTTTGCAGAAAAAATGAGCGGGGTGGGGGGCTGCATTAAATGCACCCAACTTGAATTCACCCGCGCAATGGAAATCGAATGTATTGCAGTAACAATAACACTGTCACTACAAATGTAATTCACTGTTGTTGGCATATACCGCCAACCATTATCAAACAACATCTTCTATGAATATTTTAAAGCAATACTAAAACAACTTGACACCAATGGAAAATAAATAATTGTATTTGGTGATTTTAACTTTAACTGGGCTGATAAATGAATTACAAAAAAGCTCAAGGAAATCACTATACAATATGACTTTGCCCCGATGAAAAATGGACCAACTAGAATCACACATTCTTCAAAAACTCAGATTGATCTTATTTTCAGCAACAAACCAGAAAGGATTACAAAATCATGTAACTTTATTACAGGAATATCAGATCATAATCAGACTCTGATTACCAGGAAGCTAATCAAAAACAGAATAATGTACAGACAAGACAAAAAGCACGTCTCCTACAGAATACCTAAGAAGTATCTGGCTAAGTTTGAAGAAGAATTGAAACAAACAAACTGCAGTGACTTGCTGGCCTCTGAAGATTTAGATGAATAATTTAAACTTTATTGTTACAATTACTGGTGTAAAGGACAAATTCATGAAGAAAACTGTGAATGGCTGCAAAAAAAGTAACTTAGCCTGGTTCTATGCGCAGTTATGGAGCATAGATACTTTGTCCTCAAAACTGCTCTGAAAACAGGTCTAAGTACTGCCATGAGGATATTTAAGGATCTGTGCAATAAAGTGCTAAACAAGTTTAGAAAGGCCAAAGCCAACTTTTTAATTGGTCTTATCAACCAAGTTAAAATAGCCTCAACATTTAACAATTTCTTAAATGACTCAGTTGAGAACCTGGGAGTAACAATTGGCCATAGAAATAAAGTGATCATTTCACCTGACTATACCTCTCTTTTTATTAACATAGTTGAAGTGCCTGATCAGGAGATAATGACAATCCTAACTAATCTTAAAAACTACAAGGCACAGGATGTGTATGGAAATTACCCCGCCCCCCTGTGCTCTCCAGTGACTAATCTGGTAAATTAAACAAGCAGTGTTCCTTGACGACTGGAAGTCTGCCGTCATAACACCAATCTTCAAGGCTTTTATAGGCCCTATTTTAGGCTATTATCAGCATTCTCCCAATCATGTCTAAGTTGTCAGAAAAGGTGGTGGCCAACCAACTAATAGCCCATCTAAACTCCGGTCACTCTCCTCTCAATCCAATGAGGTTTGGTTTCAGGAAACATCATTCAACCGAAACGGCAAACTGTGTATTTATCGAGGAAATAAAGTCCAAACTTGACAAAGGTGGAGTTGTGGGAGCTTTTTACCTGGATTTAAAGAAGGTGTTCGACACGGTGAACTGCTCGATTGGGGTCCCTCAAGGATACATTTTGGGCCCACTTTTATTCAGTATATACTGTACAGTCGTGGCCAAAAGTTTTGAGAATGACACAAATATTAATTTCCACAAAGTTTGCTGCTTCAGTGTCTTTAGATATTTTTGTCAGATGTTACTATGGAATACTGAAGTATAATTATAAGCATTTCATAAGTGAATCCTACAGACGAAGAACCATATAAGTGACAATTTTTCCATTTTAAGATAATCAGTTATTTTTATATTATTAATTGTGTGTACCACATTAGGTGTTTTATGGTTGACAAATAATTCACCATACTCATATCTTCCAACAACAATTGATATTTTTTTGTTATTTAAAAAAATACTTCTTTTATTGCTGTTTTAATTTTTAGAATGTGGAAGAACAGTATATCTCCAGCGATGATTTCAGTTTGTGGAAGAACAGTATATGTGACATTTTGCATGACACTTGTAAGATGTCCTTTTTTAACACCTGATATGATGTTTTAAGTACTTTCAAGTGCAGATGCCCTTCATGTAAATAACTTAAATGCAATATGTAGTTAATTAATTTGTATGGAGGTTCATTTAAAGGTGGTCTATCAACTTTAGCACTGATGACTTTTCTTTTGAGTCATGAAATCTTAGTCTCATTTAAAATGAAGCCCTCAATGTGAACATACCATAGAATAACTACAAAAATAGAATACAATTAAATTAATTAAATCAAAATAAGCACAACTTGTACATATCAAATATGGATCAATGTGATGTGCCAATATGCATGTCCATTATGCAGGTCCCTAAGGTCAATATTACAAAACGTTCAGAAAACCATTCTCTTTGCCTTTAACACTATGATCAGCAATTAAGTTTTGAATTGCGTTAAACCCATGCTAAAGGCAAGAAATGTCCTTCTGTACTGAGGTGACAGCAGTAAATAAGTATTAACTGCTTAGAGTTAATGCTAAATGTGGTGACAGAGAGATGTACTGTATATTGTAATGAATAAAAAAAGGTAATCATTAGGATATTTTATTGTTAGAACCACATGTTGCATGTTGATGGGATGTTAGTAAACTATTTTCTGTGCAATACCTGTGACTTTTAACCACCTCACTGAGGTGATCTGTAGTCCAGCTGGTCGCTTGAGGACAGAATCTGGAAGGTGCCTGAAGTCTTCACATTGCATCCTCATCACCTTGAATGGTTTCGCTGGTTGTGCTTCAAGTATCATCTTTGAAACATCATCAGGTGTATGAAGGACTGACTCCTTGCACCTCTTCTCGATGGTGGCAAAAGATCGATCACAAGGAAGAAAAGAATGACCAGAGACCATGAACTTCTGCTCAACTTGGGTAAAGTAACCCATAGAGATGAGCATCGACATCAGATTGAGCATCCGCCAGTTGTTATTCTGCCCACAGCATCTGTCACTGAAGATGATCAACTTGCGCACCTCTGGTTTGGTGAGTGGCGTGAATTTTGTCTTCACTCACTTCAATATGCAGCTTGCTACCTCAATGGACCTTTGGTGTGCAATCCCCTCATGCCAAACACACATGTATGCAGGATCTTCTTTTCCAAGTTCCTGGATGCAAAGGTTAAAATTTGACAGCTGCCGCTGATAGTAGACATTGGAGTGGGTCAGATTAGGGGTGTACATCACCCCCTGTAGATCCACATAAATGACATGGCAGTCAGCATTGGCTTTAGCCCACTCAGTGTCACTTTGAAGCTGTGTGTAGGCCTTTTCAGCTTTTCGATGGTGCAACTCACTTTCAACTGCAATCTTCCTCTTCTCCTCTTCAGATGTTGCTGCTGACATCTTAGTGAAGAATGCGTCACATTTGCCACAGGTGTCACTCCTGGGTTGGCCGAAATTGAGACTCTGCTGTTTGAAAATGTCCCTATAAACCCAGAATTTTGCAGATGATGTGGTATTCTTCTCTTTGTAGAACATATACATTTATTGATAGTAAAACATATACTGTAGCACATTCAGGGTATTGCTTGATCAGGACCCCCATCTTTCACACACTCCCACTCCCAACCTATACACAGAATGAGTTTGTATTGCACCATTGTGTAACACTGCACTTTTAGAGTTAACGTTAATGTACGTATCATTACTGTCAAAGTTAAACTATGCAAGTGTTCCATATAGCTATTATAATAGGAGTTTTGTCCTATTTCTAACCTGTTCTAAGCCGGAGAGAATCAACGCTTGTTGTTTCTCGTATGGGACAGTGTAGAAACTGTTGAACAGATGCAGCTTGCGCTCATCAGTCAACTTTCCACAATCCTTTCTGCACGTCGTGGAACACGCTCTTCCCTGCAGGATACAGTGTAACGTTACATATAACTAGCTAGCTACTGTAGCCATGTCGAATCATCCGGTGGATGGACAAAAAGTAGCTAGCTATGTTTCTTCTATAATCTAGCAATAACATTTGTAACGATAGTGTATAAATTAGTAGCCAACAAACTTTAGCTAATATGTTTTCTCTATAGTTACAAATTAGACAACCCAGAACATACATGTTAGTTACTGTACTCTATAGCTAGCTAGCTAGCTTGATTGTTTGATATATGGTTCTTCCACATACCTCTTTTGGACAGCTTTTCACAGTTTTTTCTTGACCCTTACGATTTGTATAGGGTTTCCCGCATTCCGTAAGATCTTCCTTTGCCTGTCTTTCAATTCTTTTAGTTTTGTTTTACGTTTCTTTCCCACATTTCGACGATTTTCATCAGCAACAGAAAAGTTGTGCGCTTGTCCGTCCATTCTGAGTGGTGCACATAAACGGTTATTCCACGAGAGCCTATCTTTAAATTTAAAAATATTGTTAATTAGCGCGTGGAAAGCTTATGAAACCGGTTCACTATAGAAAAAGGGTGTCCAATAATGATTTTTCATGTATATCTCTTTTTTTTGAAAAATGTCACATATACGGTTCTTCGTCTGTAGGATTCAAGTGTCAAAGGCTTTTATTGACAATTACATGAAGTTGATGCAAAGAGTCAATATTTGCAGTGTTGACCCTTCTTTTTCAAGACCTCTGCAATCCGCCATGGCATGCTGTCAATTAACTTCTGGGCCACATCCTGACTGATGGCAGCCCATTCTTGCATAATCAATGCTTGGAGTTTGTCAGAATTTGTGGGTTTTTGTTTGTCCACCCGCTTCTTGAGGATTGACCGCAAGTTCTCAATGGGATTAAGGTCTGGGGAGTTTCCTGGCCATGGACCCAAAATATCAATGTTTTGTTCCCAGAGTCACTTAGTTATCACTTTTGCTTTATGGCAAGGTGCTCCATCATGCTGGAAAAGGCATTGTTCGTCACCAAACTGTTCCTGGATGGTTGGGAGAAGTTGCTCTCGGAGGATGTGTTGGTACCATTCTTTATTCATGGCTGTGTTCTTAGGCAAAATTGTGAGTGAGCCCACTCCCTTGGCTGAGAAGCAACCCCACACATGAATGGTCTCAGGATGCTTTACTGTTGGCATGACACAGGACTGATGGTAGCGCTCACCTTGTCTTCTCCGGACAAGCTTTTTTCTGGATGCCCCAAACAATCGGAAAGGGGGATTCATTAGAGAAAATGACTTTACCTCAGTCCTCAGCAGTCCAATCCCTGTACCTTTTGCAGAATATCAGTCTGTCCCTGATGTTTTTCCTGGAGGGAAGTGGCTTCTTTGCTGCCCTTCTTGACACCAGGCCATCCTCCAAAAGTCTTCGCCTCACTGTGCTCTCACACCTGCCTGCTGCCACTCCTGAGCAAGCTCTGTACTGGTGGTGCCCCGATCCCGCATCTGAATCAACTTTAGGAGACGGTCCTGGCGCTTGCTGGACTTTCTTGGGCGCCCTGAAGCCTTCTTCACAACAATTGAACCGCTCTCCTTGAAGTTCTTGATGATCTGATAAATGGTTGATTTAGGTGCAATCTTACTGGCAGCAATATCTTTGCCTGTGATGCCCTTTTTGTGAAAAGCAATTGCAGGTAACCATGATTGACAGAGGAAGAACAATGATTCCAAGCACTACCCTCCTTTTGAAGCTTCCAGTCTGTTATTCGAACTCAATCAGCATGACAGAGTGATCTCCAGCCTTGTCCTCGTCAACACTCACACCTGTGTTAACGAGAGAATCACTGACATGATGTCAGCTGGTCCTTTTGTGGCAGGGCTGAAATGCAGTGGAAATGTTTTTTGGGGATTCAGTTCACTTGCATGGCAAAGAGGGACTTTGCAATTAATTGCAATTCATCTGATCACTCTTCATAACATTCTGGAGTATATGCAAATTACCATCATACAAACTGAGGCAGCAGACTTTGTGAAAATCAATATTTGTGTCATTCTCAAAACCTTTGGCCACGACTGTAAATAAATGACTTGCCCACTGTAGGTCCCGAGATCAAAATGCAGATGTATGGAGACGAAAGTATTTTATGTCCATGCCAAGACAAAGCAGCAGGCTGCTTATTAACTTACAGCAGCAATAGACAAAATAGCTGACTGGTTGGACCACTCATGTCTAACATTGAACATAACAAAATGTATTTCTCCATCAGGAACAGGAAGACCCATCCGCTGGAGGTAACTGTAAAGGAACAGAGGATTGATGTGGTGTCACATTTTATTGACTCTAACCTTTCCTTCAAAAAACAAATACAAAAGTATATGGAACAGCAAAACGCAACCTGGTAAATTTAAAATGTATCAGAAACCAAATGTCAACAAATGATGCTAAACTGTACATGCACTCAATGATTCTGCTCATCTCTCGTACTGTGTCACAACCGGGTCACAAGCTAGTATCACAGCAAGGAAATCACTACAAAAGCTTTATAAACAAACTCTGAAAGTGCTGAACAAAAAAACAAACATCTATCACAACTGCAATATAATTAAGAAATACAACCTAGCTTTTATGCCTTGCCGACACTTCTCTGCTGTTTAAGATCACTCACGACATTACCCTCTTACACAGTTTGTTACATATTGCAAGGACAATACCAGGACATCAAGACTGCTCAACTCAGTTTAGGGCCACTAAATTTGGCCAGACAGCTTTTTCAGTCAGAGCGTCTAGATTATGGAACAACCTGCCAACCAGTGTGAGAGAGTGTATTACCTTTGCTAATGTAGCTTCAAGGCAAACCTGAAAAGATGACTTAAGGTAAACCAGTCATGTAAACATTAAGACATTCCGACTCTCAAGATGTTGGATACTGTAGGACCAAGGCACATTTAAACTCTGATGTAATATTAGCATTATATTGTCTATTGTTTTATATCTTGATTATTTTTATTTTATATATACAGTACCAGTCAAAAGGTTGGACACACCTACTCATTCCAGGGTTTTTCTTTATTTTTACTATTTTCCACATTGTAGAATAATAGTGAAGACATCAAAACGATGAAATAACACATATGGAATCATGTAGTAACTAAAAAAGTGTTAAACAAATCAAAATAGATTTTATATTTGAGATTCTTCAAAGTAGCTACCCTTTGCCTTGATTGACTGTCATTAAATTTCATCAGCTGGTGATTGTCAAACAAGTAACTCTCGGTGTCACGTGTGCTCCCTCTCTGGCCTCTAGGTCCCCAGGCTGCTCGTTATGGCACACACCTGTCACCATCGATACGCGCACCTGCCCGTCATCAGACTCCCCTGGACTCCATCACCTCCCTCATTACCTTCCCTTTTTAATGTCACTCCCTTTGGTTCCTTCCCCAGGTGTTATTGTTTCTGTTCCTGTGTCATGTCTGTGCGTTGTCTGTGTTTCTTATTTTGTATTATGTTGTGTTTATTTATTAAAACACTCACTCCCTGAACTTACTTCCCGATTCTCAGCGCACATCGTTATAGAATAACGCCTCACATAAGGGCGGCATCAGAGATAGATTTTTTTTTGTGTCAGAGTAATGACGTTGGGTCTGGGAACCGCTACAGAGTCTCATGCCTCAACCAGATCGCCAGGCATTCCTGCCTCAGCCGGCTCATCAGGCTCTCATGCCTCAGCCGGATCGCCAGGCTCCCCTGCCTCAGCCGGCTCGTCAGGCTTTCATGCCTCAGCCGGATTGCTAGGTTCCCCTGCTTCAGCCGGATCACCATGCTCCCCTGCCTCAACCAGTCTGTCAGGTTCCCACGCCCCAGCTGACTCGACAGGTTCCCATGCCTCAGCTGGCGTGGCAGGTTCCCGCACATCAGCAGGGGTGACCGGTCCGCTCTTGATCCCCGGGTTCGTCCCCTTTGACAGTGTCCTGCGGCTGGAGCCGCGCGTCAGGGAGGGGGTACTGTCACATAATCCCTCTCCGGCCTTTAGGTCATCAGGCTGCTGATTATCACGCACACCTGTCACCATCGTCTGACGCACCAACGCCTCATGACACTCACCTGGACTCCATCACCTCCTTGATTATCTTCACTCTGTCACTCCCCTTGGTTCTTTCCTCAGGTGTTATTGACTCTGTTTTCATGTCGGTGTGTTACGCGTTTATTGTTTCATTTATTTATTAAAACACTCACTCCCTGAACTTGCTTCCCGACTCTCAGCACACACGTTACAGTCGGTCTCACGGTTAATGGACTGTTAATTAACATAAACACATTTAGCGTCTCCTGGCTTCCACACATGAAGCCTGGCTTCCACACAAGCAACTGATGCTGACCTTTGGAAGATCTACATTTGAAAAAGTATAATAAATCCATGTAATATAGCCTACACCTTCACAATAAATACATTATTTATTTTAGACAGGTCTAAAGAAGCATGATATTGTCACGGCTGTTAGAATGAGAGGACCAAAATGCAGCGTCGGTTTCGTTCCACATATTTATTAGTTAGTGAAACTTAATGCAATAACAAAGACTAAACTTACTGACAAAACAACAAACTGTGACGCAGGAGGAACAAACACACTCACAAAATATAAATCACCCACAAAACAGGAAGAGGAAAAACCCCTACTTAAATATGATCTCTAATCAGAGGCAAATGAGGATCAGCTGCCTCCAATTAGAGATCAACCCCAAACAATCCCAACATAGAAATAGAACACATAGAACAACCAAAAACACCCCTTGTCACGCCCAGCTCCACTCTACTATAGAAAATGACATCTTACTAGGGTCAGGACGTGACAGATATGAAGAAAATGTAGTCTATTTCAGAAGAACAGAATAGCATACTCTGAGATTTCCTTGTTAGGTCCTGAACTGGTTATGCCAAATGGCTGTGGGCTACACTAGTTCATTTAACAGACAAGATTTGCTTAGAATTCCATGGCATTATTTATATAATTTTTTTCGTGTGAAGAATACAATTGAACAAATCTGAATAAAATAGAAAATATATTTTCTACAAATGATTTGAGGGAGTGCGCACATGGGGCTTTTCTGTGTTGCGCGGTTACCAAAGAAATAGGTACTCCTACATGCATAATTTAGTTATTAATGTAACTTTAGTTGTTCTACAAACATTGGCCAATATGTTTTGATTGTTAATACATAGTGAGGCTGCATGATGCAATTCTAATGATGATTTGAAAAAAGTTGCTTGAAAGGTATGAGCTCTGCTTAGTTTTTTTGCGCAGGCTGTACACACTTGATAATGCCTTGAATTTCCCAGCGGCATCCCCTTAGCTTGGCCATAATGCACCCTAAATGCTGCACGCTCCAAAGCACCTCTCATCTCATTCACATGGCTCTCCATCACGTGATCGGGTCTTTCTAACAGGCTATAAGTGAAGACAGACACATGAGGGACACAACTGCATGTGTCCTTATCCAATTCGTAGGTGCATATTGATGATATTAGAATAACTGTCCACATTTACGTTTCGTCAACCAACAAGATGGATAGGCCTAACAAACAGCAAAAGCAATAGCCTATGTCAATCTACTATCCCTATAGTACATAAATTGACCTATTCTATTCTGTGCGAGAAATAAATATTCCAAACATAGTCTGGGACAGTTGTAGGATGCGATAGATCCCAAATTAATACAACCATTAGCATCAAATAAACTTTTTTACGCAATGAGGCTGACGCAACAGATCAGAACGTTTAGCTTAAAATGTTGAGAAACTATTAGGCTACTTCTTCCCATTATAAGCGCAGCAAAGCGCACACGGCAGTAGGCTTTAAGCACAAATGTTCCATTGGATGGAAAACACCATTATCAAAAGTGACCACAAATACGGTTATGCATGTAATGTTTTTATAATGAAGGTGCATTTTTGTGGTGAAAATGATCTTCCCCAAACTTGAAACTCAAATGCTTCTTATGTATGCCAGTTAGGCTCTACACCACTTGTAAAGCGGATTAATGTGCTTAATTTTAAAAAGTTATTTGGCCACTTTAGTTGTGATACAAACCTTATTAAAACATATAAGCCACAAATGGTAGGCTACATGAGGTGTGCGACTATGATTCTAAAAAGTATTTATATCAGCCCTCTGATTACAATGAAGAGCAAAACGTGGTGCTCTGTTCTGGGCCAGATGCAGCTTAACTAGGTCTTTCCTTGCAGCACTCGACCACACGACTGGACAATAATCAAGATAAGACAAAACTAGAGCTTGCAGGACTTGCTTTTTGGAATGTGGTGTCAAAAAAGCAGAGCATATCTTTATTATGGACAGACCTCTCCCCATCTTTACAACTATTGAATCAATATGTTTTGACCATGACAGTTTACAATCTAAGGTGCTCTTAGTTTCAGAGATGTTCAGGACCAGTTTATTACTGGCCACCCATTCCAAAACAGGTTGCAACTCTTTGTTAAGAGTTTCAGTGACTTCATTAGCTGTGGTTGCTAATGTGTGTATTGTTGAATCATCAGCATACATGGACACACATGCTTTGTTAAATACCAGTGGCAGGTCATTGGTAAAAATAGAAAAGAGTAGAGGGCCTAGAGAGCTGCCCTGCGGTAATTCCACATTTTACATGTTTGATAGATAGTTCTATTGGATAGATAGTTCTGAATCCATGATATGGCAGAGGTTGAAAAGCTTTTTTCAACAACAGGTTATGGTCAATAATATCAAAGGCTGCACTGATATCTAATTGTACAGCTCCCACAATCTTATTATTATTAATTTCTTTCAACCAATCGTCAGTCATTTGTGTCAGTGCAGTACATGTTGAAAGTCTGTTGTTATTTTGTTTACAGAGAAATAGCATTGTATTCGGTCAAACACAATTTTTTCCAATAGTTTGCTAAGAGCTGGCAGCGAGCTAATAGGTCTGCTGTTAGAACCAGTAAAGGCCGCTTTACCACTCTTGGGTAGCGGAATTACTTTGGCTTCCCTCCAGTCCTGAGGACAAATAATTTAATCTGGGTTCAGATTAAAGATATGACAGATAGGAGTGGCTACAGTCAGCTACCATCAGTAGCTTTCCATCTAAGTTGTCAATGCCAGGTTTGTCATTATTGATCGTTAACAGTCATTTTTCCACCTCTCCAACACTAACTTTACAAAATTCAAACTTGCAATGCTTTTCTTTCATTATTTTTTTTTTACATGAATACAATGGCTCACTGTTCGTTGCTGGCATTTCCTGCCTAAGTTTGCCCACTTTGCCAATGAAGTAATCATTAAAATAATTGTTAACATCAAATGGTTTTGTGATGAATAAGCCATCTGATTCGATAAATGAGGGAGTAGAATTTGTCTTTCTGCCTATAATTTCATTTAAAGTACTCCAAAGTTTTTTTTCCCGTCATTTTCTATATGATTGATCCTGGCTTCAAAATACAGTTTCTTCTTCTTTTTTTGTCAAATAATTTCTCAATTGCAGTAAGTCAACCAGTCAGATGTGCAGCTAGACATATTAGCCACTCCTTTTGCCCCATCTCTTTCAACCATACAGTTTTTCAATTCCTCGTCAATCCTTGGAGCCTTAACAGTTCTAATAGTCAGTTTCTTAACAGGTGCATGTTTATCAATAATTGGAAGAAGCAATTTCATAAATTCATCAAGTGGAGAGTCTGGATGCTCCTTATTAATCATATCAGACCAACAAATATTTTTAACATCATCCACATAAGAGTCACAGCAAAATCTTTTGTATGATCTCTTATACACTATTTTAGGCCCAGCTTTTGGAACTTTGACCTTCCTGGATATAGCCACAATATTGTGATCACTGCATCCAATGGGTATGGATACAGCTTTAGAACAAAGTTCTACAGAATTAGTCAAAATGTGATCGATACATGTGGATAATCTTGTCCCTGGTAGTTTGTAAACACCCTGGTAGGTTGATTAATAACCTGAACCAGATTACAAGCACTAGTTACAGTGAGAAGGTTCCTCTTGAGCGGACAGCTTGATGAAAACCAGTCAATTTTCAGGTCCCCAAGAAAGTAGACCACTCTGTTTACATCACATGCACTATCAAGCATTTCACACATATTGTTTAGATTCTGACTGTTAGCACTTGGTGGCCTATAGCAACACCCCAAAAGAAATGGCTTTAGATGTGCCAAGTGAACCTGCAATGACAACACTTCAATAACACTTGACATAAGATCTTCTCTAAGCATTACAGGGATATGGCTCTGTATATATACAGCAACATAAGCGTTTCTGTCTCTTCGATAGATGTTATATCCTTGTATCGCTACTGCTGTATCATCAAATTAATTATATAAGTAAGTCTCAGAAACTGCAAATTAATGAATGTTATCTGATGTTTGCAAGTTATTGACTTCATGAACCTTATTTCTAAGGCTACAGAAACTCAGCAAAAAAATAAACGTCCTGTCACTGTCAAATGCGTTTATTTTCAGCAAACTTAACATGTGTAAATATTTGTATGAACATAACAAGATTCAACAACTGAGACATAAACTTAACAAGTTCTACAGACATGTGACTATCCCTGAACAAAGGGGGGGGGGGGGTCAAAATTAAAAAGTAACAGTCAGTATCTGGTGTGGCCACCAGCTGCATTAAGTACTGCAGTGCATCTCTTCCTCATGAACTGCACCAGATTTGCCAGTTCTTGCTGTGAGATGTTAGCCCACTCTTCCACCAAGGCACCTGCATGTTCCCGGACATTTCTGGGGGGGAATGGCCCTAGCCCTCACCCTCTGATCCAACAAGTCCCAGACCTGCTCAATGGGATTGAGATCCGGGCTCTTCGCTAGCCATGGCAGAACACTGACATTCCTGTCTTGCAGGAAATCACGCACAGAACGAGCAGTATGGCTGGTGGCATTGTCAAGCCTTTTCAAAGTCAGCTATGAATACTAGGCCTGGTTTCCCAGATTTTTCATAGTGTTTAATTGTTTCCAGTACTTGTTTCCAGCTTTTATTAGCTTTTCTTAATTTGAGAAAAAAAGGAATAGTATTTTGCAGTTGGGAATAATAATCTCCAGGTCTCCTGTAAACTATTTGTAGAGATGGAACATTTTGGAGGCTCCCTAAATGTGTCGAACTTATTACTAATGTACGTCTGTCAATCTTGTCAAATGTATGATTTAGGTCAACTGCTAAAATAGTATTTCCTGTCTGGATTTGATCAAATATAGCTTAAATTCTATCTACAAACACCAGATTTGTCCCTAGTGGGTTATACAATGAAATCAATGTGCATTTTTCACCACGTAAGGTGCAATTCAACATTAGAAAACAGCCTTCTTGGTCCATATGTTTGGATTTAAGTGAACATTTTATATTTAAAAAAAGGAGAACATTTAAAGAGGAGCTGGGTTGGAGAGGCCTATGCTGCCACCTACTGTAGTAACAGCAGAGGTCTAGGCATCCTGATAAATAAGAATACTCTTGCAAGAACCACATCTGCTGGCAATCTCTTTACGTATTCGAGAACCATATGCTTCCCATGCCTGTGCACATTCCATGTGATAAGGTGGATTTTGTTTGTCTTTACTTGTATAGAATCTAAGTTAACCTTATCTGTTCTGTCTATTGTTGAAGAACCAAGTAAAACATTTTAGCAGACATGACATACAGTACACTACATAAACAAAAGTGTGAACACACCTTCAAATTGCACATTTTAGAGTGGCCTTTTATTGTCCCCAGCACAAGATGCAACTGTGTAATGATCATGATGTTTAATCAGCTCCTTGATATGCCACACCTGTCAGGTGGAAGTATTATTTTGGCAATGTAGAAATGGTCACTAACAGGAATGTAAACAAATTTGTGCACTAAAGTTGAGAGAAATACTTTTTGTGCGTATTAAACATTTTTGGGATCTTTTATTTCCCCTAATGAATCATTGGACCCACACTTTACATGTTGCATTTATGTTTTTGTTCAGTGTACATTATACATACATTTGAAGGAAGACTGCCACTTATTAAGTGCTGTGGTTGGTTTGTTAAATGATCAGTTAATTTAAAGTTTAGTGGCTAATTGGTCTACTTGGGGTGAATGGATCCTCCGAGAGACTGAAATGGGAGGCCCCACGCACACCTCCGAGAAGTGTTTGATGCCCTCTCAGTCACCAAATCCCAATTCCCTGGATATAGCACCTCTCTATTCTCACCTTTAACCACCAGTAAATCTTGTAATGACAAACAAGGAATAATAACGATTTGAAATCCTTTCCTAATCTTTCCAGAACTCTTATTCATTTTACAATGGGTTTACAAATCATTAAAAAAAGAAATACAATTACATTGCAGTGTAACTAAGTCCTTCCTTGTCTCACTCCCAACTACCTTAATTACTTTTTCATTGGCAAGATAAACAAACTTAGGGATGACATGCCAGCAACAAACGCTGACACTACACATCCAAGTATATCTGACCAAATTATGAAAGACAAGAATTGTACTTTGAATTCCATAAAGTCAGTGTGGAAGAAGTGAAAAAATGATTGTTGTCTATCAACAATGACAAACCACTGGGGTCTGACAATCTGGATGGAAAATTACTGAGGATAATAGCGAACAATATTGACATTCCTAAATCTTCCATTTAAGCCTACTAGAAAGTGTGTGCCCTCAGGCCTGGAGGGAAGCTAAAGTCATTCCGCTACCCTTGAATAGTAAAGGCCCCATTACTGGCTCAAATAGCTAACCAATCAGCCTGTTACCAATCCTTATGAAACTTCTGAAAAAAATGGTGTTTGACCAGATACAATGTTATTTCACAGTAAACAAATTGACAACAGACTTTCAGCACGGAATATAGGGAAGAACCCTCAACAAGCACGGACTTATACAAATGACTGATGATTGGCTGAGAGGAATTGATAATAAAATTATTGTGGGGGCTGTCTTGTTAGACTTCAGTGCAGCTTTGACATTATCGACAATAGTCTGCTACTGGAAAAACGTATGTGTTATGGCTTTACACCCCCTGCTATAATGTGGATAAAGAGTTACTTGTCTAACAGAACACAGAGGGTGTTTTTTAATGGAAGCCTCTCAAACATAATCCATAAACTGTCATGGTCAAAACATATTTATACAGCAGTAGCTAAGCTGGGGAGAAGTCTGTCCATAATAAAGCGCTGCTCTGCCTTCTTAACAACACTATCAACAAGGCAGGTCCTACAGGTCCTGGTTTTGTCACACCTGGACATCTGTTCAGTCATGTGTCCAGGTGCCACAAAGAGGGACTTGGGAAAATTGCAGTTGGCTCAGAACAAGGCAGCATGGCTGGCCCTTAAAAGTACACAGAGAGCTAACAGTAATGACATGCATGTCAATCTCTCATGGCTCAAAGTGGAAGAGAGATTGACATCCTCAATACTTGTTTTTGTTAGAGGTGTTGACAAGCTGAAGCTGCCTGTTTAAAATACTAGCACACAGCTTGGACACCCATGCATACCCCACAAGACATGACAGAGGTCTCTTCACAGTCCCCAAGTCCAGAACAGACTATGGGAGAAGCACAGTACTACATACTGAAGAGCCATGACTAAATGGAACTCTATTCCACATCAGGTAACTGATGTAAGCAGTAGAATCAGATTTATAGCCTCTTAAGGATCCACCCCTTTTTTAAAAATTTTCTCCTAAAATCACATACCCAAATCTAAATGCCTGTAGCTCAGAGCCTGAAGCAAGGATATGCATATTATTGATACCATTTTGTACTATCATCTTTGAAATGCAAGAGAGAGACCATAATGTATTATTCCAGCCCAGGCGCAATTCAGAATCAATTAAATTCAGCAGTGTATGCGCAAAGTTTTAGACTGATCCAATGAACCATTGCATTTCTGTTCAAGACTGCCCAAATGTGGTTTATTAATAACTTTTCAAGTTCATAACTGTGCTCTCCTCAAACAATAGCATGGTATTATTTCACTGCAATAGCTACTGCAAATTGGACAGTGCAGTTAGATTGACAAGAATTTAAGCTTTCTGCCAAAATCAGACATGTCTATGTCCTAGGAAATGTTCTTGTTACTTACAACCTCATGCCAATCGCATTAGCCTACGTTAGCTCAATCGTCCACCGATCCTGTAGAGGTTAAAAAGCAGGTAAAAATACACCTTATGGAACAGCGGGGACTGTGAAGTAACACAAACATAGGCACAGACACTTGCATACACATGATAATATACGCGCTATACATACACGTACACATGGATTTTGTGTTGTAGATATGTGGTAGTGGAGTAAGGGCCTGAGGGCACACACTTAATGTGTTAAGAAATCTGTTGTGAATGTATTGTAATGTTTTTAAAATTGTATAACTGCCATAATTTTGCTGAAGAGTAGCTGCTGCCAAGGCAGCAGCTAATGGGGATCCATAATATATACAAATACAAAGCAAATACAGCTTAGGACATATCATATTGATTCATGCAGATGTTTTGTTTTAACGTCTCACGAGACCATTTTCATATGCTTGGTGCAAGAGCTAATGGTTAATATTTCATAGACAGTCAAAAGTACATAGATTAAATTATGAAACTATTACGCCAGTTAATATGCAACAGCTGTCTGCTTTACAATAGAGGTACAATGGTAACTGAGAATCCCAAATTTCCATAAAAGACGCCAAAGGACAAAAGCTGGAATCATGTTATTTTCAACTGAATTAATGAGTAGGAGACTGGGCTCCAATTACATTGATCCCCATTTTCTGCTCGTTTCCCAGCCGTGAAAGGGCAGCTGACTGGGAATATGTCAGTCGGAAGTAATATTTAGGAAAGAGAGAAAAGGTTGTCTTTAATCATACAGGTTGGCTAAGGATGAAGAGAGAGTGCAATGAGTATTATACTCAAACCAGCTCCAGGGGTGCTTGGAGACAGTCTGTAATGGTGGATTTTGTGTTCAGCTGTATTCTTGTACTAAAGCCATTCTCACTCACAGTGTTATCTGTTATAGATGTATACATACTACCACAGATGTTCTGGACTTCATAAAAATTACCCCTCTTCAATACTGGTGAAAGAATAATCGCCTAATCCCATTATGATTTTACAGAGTAACAGTACAGAACAGTGCATGATAAAAAGGAAGCACAGGGACAGATGTGGTGTTGTTCTTTTGGAGAGGGTCTCTGTCGGCTCTGCAGCTTGGTTCTCAGGGCCCCGGTCCCTAAGGTGCGAGCCACACAGCAGTGCTCTTTGATCCAGGGTTGCCAGACAACGGTAGTGTGCCTCCAGCAGTGAGATGTGCCTGTGAGCCAGCCTGAAGGATTGAGGTAAATAACCCCAAATATGTGCATATACATGACGAGCTCCGCTCATGCAGCAAGGGAGCAATGCCACACATCAGCTTCTGCCTCTACTCATCTTCCCTTATTCCTATACACTTCCGCTCCCTTCCAATCAATTCTCAGTTCACTCGAGATGTATTGGGAATGTGCTTGTGTGAAATTAATGCTTCTTCTTTCCCTCTTGTTCTTTGCTCGTATACAGTCGGTTACGCTTACTGGTGTGCACTATGCATATCCAGTCCACATTTGATTTACATCTCTCTCTCTCTCTGTCTTTTCAATGGGTTTAGAGTTCCTCTCACTTCCAGTCTCAATATCAATTTCCTCAAGATATATGGATTTGCAACATGCTCGGGTAAATGGCTCCTTCTTTCCCCGTATGCAATACACTTACTGGTGTGCACTGGGCATACTCCAGTCTACATTTACATCCCTGCAACTGGATGTACTGGTGTCTTTCAGGTAGTTCAGAGTGTTGATTGAGGAATGTGATTGTTTTTCATGAGTGTGTTTTGTATGTTTTTATTTTCTTTGTACAGTATCTTCATTTAAAATGTTCTGGTGCATTTCCTACTCTCTAAAAATCAGGGCTCCAACAAGGGTTCTTCTAAGATCCTCGAAGTTCTTTGAAGAACCTTAGGGTTCTTGGCACTGAAAATGGCCCCAAAAGGTTCTTCCATGAACCCCATAGGAGGTGGGGTTCATCGAGGAACCTCCTTAGTTGGTGGGTGTTCTTGCAGGAGCCTAACTGCCCATCTGAAACATTTGGATTTGAATTTGAAAGGACAGCAGGTGAAGGCACTTAACTGAAAAATGTAAAGATCTCAATTTAAGTTAAGGTTTGTGCCTTGTATGATCTAAATCCCATGTGGCTCAGTTGGTAGAGCATGGTGTTTGCAACACCAGGGTTGTGGGTTCGATTCCCACGGGGGACCAGTACGGGGGGAATTTTTTTTAATGAAATGTATGCATTCACTACTGTAAGTCGCTCTGGATAAGAGCGTCTGCTAAATGACTAAAATGTAAAAAAATATATATATATTGTTTTATGATGGTACCATCTATCCTCTACATTATGGACATGGTATGTGTATGAAAACTATTATCAAAACAGGTTTTTTCATTCACATTCATCTCAGAAACCAAGGTATGAATACTGTCGTGTGTTATTAATTACATTTTTGGGGATTCACAGACTTCATGCTCCCTACACCTCTGATGAATATAACAGGAAACCTGTTTGATCACCATGCACTGCAAAATCATTCTGGCTATGGCTACGGAGAACATCAACACATTAACATCAACACACCAGGGGATATATCCATTGGACTTGGGGCTCTGCTGAGAGTTTACCTCATATTTCGATTTTTTTATTCTGCTTTGCCACTAAAATCATAATGAACACTGAGATCTAAAAAATTGTGTTATTGTTGTTATTGTTATGCATATTATTATCATTAATAATAATAATAATAAAGTGGGGGGGGGGTAATTAAAAAATGTACCCCAAAAGGTTCTTCAAAAGGTTCTTCGAGGATCCATTAAAATGGGTTCTTTGAAGAACCCTTTTATAGGGTTCTTCGAAGAATTATTAGGGGTTCCCCCACAGTTCAGTTTCAATTTGAAAATTTGAATACTCCAGGAACTTTTTCTTTTTAGAGTGACATGCCGTTTAAAGGAACAATAGCAGGAAATGAGCATTGCATCTGTGTGCTACTTCAGAGGCTACATCAGTGTGCATGCACCAATTCCGACATGGGTCACATGTACAACCGCACAACCTATGTGCAGCATAAATATGGCAATGTGTGTTTGAATTAGGTATGATATCTAACATAGGTCTAGCCAGATATAATTTATTTTTGCAGACACATTCTCCCTGGTCATGTTATTCATAAATCTGCAAAACATGTGTACGCGACCAATACGATTGCACTATATTTTATTCATCATTGCCCTCGGTGGATAAATCAGGGAAGAAATCCAGAGTTAAGATTACTACTGTACTGGAGGTTTGAAAACAGCCCAGACGTAGGCTAGTGCATGTCCTTGCTGCTGCCTGTGTGTGTCAAGAAGAGTTTAAGTATTTTGTCGGCTAATATGTTAGGAGTGCATCTCACGCAGCTTGTCAGTTCTCAGAGAATAGAATGTAACATTGCTGCATTCTGAATGTGCTCGCAGCGGATATTTGTAACCAATGTTTGTGTTGAAATACCTTTTTTTTTTTACTCTTTCGGTTTAGGAGAATAATTCTACGAGTCTCCTTTCTTTCTACGTATGACATTGAAAGCAATATTGTTGACCATTTTCCATCTTTATTCAATCATGACCTGTACCTTGCATGGGAGCTGGAGGGCATGCTTTCATGTTGTCATGTATAGGCCAGCCATTTGATAGGATTTCTGCTTCTGGCTGAGTTCACTTCCACAAACAAATCTACCTTTATACCATTTCAGTCTGAATAAAAGGAATGTGGGTTGTTTGTGAGTCTATTGGGGTGTGCTGTTTTCTGTCATTTGTGACTGTCGTCATCCATACTTTGATTCATTAAGCGATAAACACAGACTTCAAGACTAAAGTCGCAGTGATTCAGTCAGTTCAGCTTTATGTAAAGATAAAGACACAATAGTTGTTCTGCGTTTTTCAGTCATGTTCTTCACTTTATTTTCGAAGGAATTCTGCAGTATAGCCCATTTGTAACGCCCTGGCCATAGAGAGGGGTTTTTGTTCTTTATTTTGGTTAGGCCAGGGTGTTACATTGGGTGGGCGTTCTATGTTCATTTTTCTATGTTTTTGTATTTCTTTGTTTTGGGCCGTGTGTGGCTCCCAATCAGGCACAGCTGTAGTTCGTTGTTGCTGATTGGGAGTCACACATAAGTAGCCTGGTTTGCCTTTGGGTTTTTGTGGGTGATTATTTTCTGTTTAGTTTTGTACCTAGCAGAACTGTAGGCTGTCGTTCATTTCCGTGTTTTGTTTAAAGTGTTTCTATGAATTAAATATTGAATATAAACACTCACCACGCTGCGCTTTGGTCCCCTACTTCCACAGATGACGGTCGTTACACCATTGTACATTAATTTCACCAGACGGACAACCAGATCCGTTCAAATCCATGAAATCCAGCTCTAGAAATTCCACGCTGGTCCTGCAGCAACACAATCACAGAACATGTACAGTAACAGTCCCTTGTGATTACGGCCCTCCTTGATCAATTTAAGTGAATCATTTCATGATTGAATGCTGAGCTCAAGAGAGTCTGACTGGCCTGAAATTGTCCTTTATAGAGTCGGTTTTATATCTCGTCTTCTGCCATCAGCCACACGTTCACATTTTCAATGTCCCATTTGTGGCTGGGGTTACCTTAAGATGAGGTGGACACAGTCACGGGTGTGAATTGTCTTTTAAAGCCAACATCTCAGTAACATACCCTACCTACCATAGCTGAGATAAGAGTTAGATAAGTTATTTCTTATATCGTGGAATCACAGTCACCATGTTTGATTGAAAAGGGTCCATTTGTAAGCTGTGGTATGAGAAACAGGCAATGCTTTACCTCAGCCATATTAACATCAATCGCTAATGAGCACGCTGTCTCCCCTTCTCCCAAAAGTACCTGCCTAATGGATATTGGGGATTCAATCTAACTCTATCCATCATGGCTTGTTTTCAGTCCAGATGGGTGAATGATAAGACAGGGACTAAACATCTACTAAAGACAACCCCCCAACATGATCTTCTCCAGAGAGAGGTAGCTAACTCCGCTGTAACCTGATTACTGGATGCATTCCAGGGGGTTGAATTATGGAGAGCATTGTTTTGATAGGCACATATGCATAACTAGCTGTCAGACCGTCAGACGTTAGGGAGGATTGTGTTATCGTAAAGAAAGCAGCCCTTCTCTTTGCTCGTCCGAATACCAAGTGTTTGTATTTGCAACACACAATTCATGGCCCCTGTATTGTAATTCATAATCTAACACTTGATATGCACTGTCAGTGCACACAGTGCATATATTACTTGGCCTACAGTATAATCAATGGCCCATATTCTGTTGTAGCCTCCTTGGTCAAATTGTCGGCTTCTCCCATGGAAGACTCGGGTTCTAATCCCAGCAGGTACAAAAGCACACGAGAAATGTATAATACTGGGAAACTACTATGTGTCTGAATCATTTGAAAAATCCATGCGAGACTTCACACGTTTGTTCACATGTGAAAAATGGATGTGAAAAGTCACACGTATCCGAAAACCACGTGTCCGACCTGGGATTTTTGATTACATTTATTACATGTGAATTTGTTCACACGCGTGTCTTTTCACATGTGTTCTTTTCACATATGAGGAACACATGAAGTAACATGTAGTAACAGGTCCATGTAGAATAAACAACCCTTTACATAATACCATAGAAACACTCTTCTGCTAATATTAACAATGTGTACCTTTCACATTTAATTGTCATTCCCAGCCAATACAGATACTGTGCCTATCGACATTTTGTCTGGTGGTCAACCTTTTCAAACATGTCAGAGTGGTCATACCTTCCTGTGTGGTGTCCCGTATACAACAGGAGTTCCCTGATCCTGGTGCAGAATACACAGGGTTTATCCCTCCCCATATGGACTGATACCATTCAATTTAATCATTTAAAAAATGTTATGCCGAGTGCCAGGTCTCTCCATTTAGAGACATCAGTATCAAGCCCATCTGTCATTCTGGACTTCATCACATCCAGTGGAGATTTTACCATGTAAATCTTGGTGGTGCAAACTCCCCCCCCCCAAAAAATGTTTATGCATGCCAGAAAAGCCACTACACAACACTAAACAATACATGAATTGCAGTATAACAGTGACAAACTGTGCCCACAAACTGTTAGGGCCTACATAAAGCTGTCCCAACAGCAGTCTCAGCACCTTACCACCGCTACACCTGGCTATCAACAGAGCTTTGTCTGGCAGCGAAACAATACATTCAGCCTCTTTTATTGCCTTTAAAAAAACAGCTGATATGACTGACTTGCTTAAACAAATGTGGTTTCTACCGACAATTGAGATGTACAAACTATGGCATAAGATAACGATGAGGGGATAAGAGGCAATCTGTAATTTCAGTTAAAACATTAATGAGCAAGCTAAGAGATGTAGTCAATATAACCATTTGTTCAGTGAAAAGTACAGGGAACAGTATTCTCCCTGTACACCAAATCAGAACCGTAGGATAAATAAAGGGAACATAAGCAGACAATAAAAGCTCTTACAATATTCGATGACATTTCTGTCACGGCCGTCGTTGAAGAGAGAAGGGGACCAAGGCGCAGTGGGTTGTGTGCTCATCATTATATTTAATTAAAGTGAACACGAAAACAAAGAACGCCAGTTTCACATGCTATAATAACAGCAGTGCAAAATACAACTACCCACAAACAACCAGGTGAAAACAAGCTCCCTATATATGACTCTCAATCAGGAACAACGATGTACAGCTGTTCCTGATCGAGAGCCACACAGACCAACAAAGAAATATACAAACTAGAAAAACCTAGAATACCAAAACAAGAACATACACCAAAACCCCGGAACACATAAATAAAACACCCCTCTACATACACATAACCCCCGAACCACATAAAACAAATACCCCCTGCCACGTCCTGACCAAACTACAATAACAAATAACCTCTATTACTGGTCAGGACGTGACCATTTCTCTAAAACAGGCTATAGGCTGCATGTGCACACATGTGCACCACCAAGTCAGAACAGTAGGCAAGTTATGAGGAGGAAAGGGACTAAATTATTAGGGTGAGGGTCATTGGCAACTAACAGCTTACTACACAACATACCATTAGCATTACTTTCTTAGCTACAGCAGACATATCTCCCTGGCATATTACATAATTATGCAGCAGAAAACAATACATTTTTAGACTCACCTTGCGCTGTTCTCACTTGAACAGGAAGGTGGAGTGGCTGTCTTTCTTGTGGAGTTCCTAGTTGTCTTGAACTCACTGAAGTCTGAGATTTCCCAGTACCGAGTTTTCAGTTGTTTTGAACGCTGCATAAGTCATGCTGGATTGACAGCATGGCCAATGTATTCAACCTTTTATTGCCCATTGTGTTGCATGTGAGTGTTTATCCGTTTAAGCTTGGAAAAGAGTCTTAAACCCAGACTTGGACCACACACCCTCTCAACTGAATAGCAGGCTAGTGATTGCTTTGCAACTGTTGTATTGTTGAATTTGCGATTTCCAACTTGTTGTGTAATGTTCATGTCCAATGGCCGATGAACACCGATACGTTTTATCCATAATTTCTCTTCATATGACAAGGATTGAAAAGGATTTGCCAGTAGATTGTCGACTTTATTCATGATGATGACTGCTTGTCTAGCTTGCTAGCTACGTTTTTGGAAGTATGATGTTGACATCAGTCCAATCAAATATATGGTAGATATAATGTGATTTGACGTCATTTTATCTGTGGGCAATGACCTTGATCCTTCTTGACTGGGCACTCCTAATATAAATCTATGACAGCACCCAAAGGGCTTGAATTTTCGAGTTCTCCCTGTAGATTTTGCGGTGATGTAGTGTCTCCATGAGTGACAGAACACTGAGCCAATAACGGCACAACTAGAGTACATTACCATCCCCTACGCACTGTATTTTCCGCTGGCTGCCCCACCACCACAGAAAGCACTGAGCTAGGCTGAAACACCTGCATTTTGGATCTGCCTTACTCAAAAAAGCAAAAAAGACATACGGCTTTATTAACTCAAAGATTTTTATTTTACATTGTTTGCAAACTGATATGTGACACGTATTCATGCCAAAATAACATGCAAAAAAGGCAATACTTTTTTTATATACTGTAGATACATATATTTTTTGCTAAACTGGTGTAGCTCTGCGTTGAATTACGGGTCGCCACTGATCACATCATCTTGCAAATCTCCAATTGCTGACTTCATAGATGCATCTGTGAACACATACACAGGTATTGTTCTATTATCAATGGCAGTGTGTTTGATTACAAACAATTATATACTATGTGGAAGTTTTAACAGGTCAGACTAAACGTACCAAATTCTGGTCTCGATGACCGTTGGTGAGCAGGCAAGAGGTGAGGCTAGAGGTAAGGTCTTTGCCAGCTCCCCAAAGATGGGCATGGCAGCGTAGATCAGCTTCTGGCCCCTCATCAAAGATACTAGTTGGTCACACACAAACACAGAGAACTGATTACATTATCAAATTAAATGGTAAACGCAGCGATCAGGCTGGTTCCACCAGGCTAGATTATGAATTGGGACAAAACTCAAAACTTTTTTGACCTTAGATTCAAGTGTCCTCCCTGTTCCATTTATAGGAATTTTCACAGTGAGAGCATGTCTGCGTGATGCCGAGTGTCCCCTTGCTGGTTTTCTCTATGTTGCATGTTCGGATTCAAACTAGGCATCTCTCGAACAACTGCAGCAGGCAATCTTATGAGGTGGTGTTGACTGTGACATGCTGATACAATAGACAGCCATGTGGTAAATTGCATTTTGTAATAAAGAAAGGACAAAGCTTTTTGAAAATGCACCTCACAACCAAAAGGACTCCACTACTTCTATCTGTTTTGCTGGGTAATTAACCTACTAGTTTATGAAACCGGGTATTTTTCAATCCAGCTTTTCACATAACACAAACACACATTACCGTTGTCGGGTCAAGCTAATTCTAAATCGTCACTAGTTACGACAGCCACAAATTCATAAAGGCTGTCCATTTCTACAATTTCACTTTTTCAAATGTGATTTTAAACCTAACCTTAACCACACTACTAACCTTACGCCTAACTCTAATCTTAAATTAAGACCAAAAAAGCTCATTTTATTTTCCTTCATTTTTACGCTATAGCTAATTGACACATGGCTGTGGTAACCCTAAATCTATGCTTTACAGATGTGGACTGACTGTAGCTCCAAACTTGATTAGATTCAGGCCAGTGACGCCGTTAGTTTGTTGCTCCTAGTTCACTGTATTAGTCAGACTCAGACATGAGTTAGCTACCACCATAGCTGCATCCATTATTTAGTTTTGCCATAGACAACACAAAATAAACTTGTATGAGCTACGACCTAACTTAGTTGTAATGAGGTAGCTGGCTTGCCACGCTACTGTTAGCTAAAACATTAGCTAGCCAGCCTCGCTTTATCAAAATATGGCGATCTAAGTTATACCAGAGAGGTCATTATATTCCAGCATCTCTGGTTATACTCATCACCACCGGTCGTTGCTCAAAAGCTAGCGTTACTGGTGCAGACTTGTTGACCAACGAACTCTAAGCACCTATTTCGACAGCATACTAGGGTCATTCGGCAGGGCATGCAAACCATAGAACGTTGGCTGTGGCGGCATGGTCAATCCGTATAGTGCCCGTGATCATTTGAACGCTTTGGGGGCGATGAAACAAAAGAACCCCATTCATTCAATGAATGGAAGCGAAGTGGGTGGAGGGGCGATTTGCAAGTGGAGCTTGGCACAAGGGGGCATGATTTGTGGACATAATTGTCCAAATCCAAACTTAACTTGCTAGTTCACTGATGTTCCAAACTCCGTTTTAGACTAGACTGACTTTACGACCAAAATGATCCTATTTACACTTTGTAGTCATTAAATGTTTCTGACTCATATCAATGCCACATAGGCCAATTTCAAAGGGATTAGTTGCTTTTTAGGGGCAGTCGACCCTTTAAATTTAAAAAACTGGTAATTCCACTTTGTTCAGTTGGAATGGAAACAGCTTGGCTATGCAATAGTGGTGGTTTAATAATGGAAACAGAGGACTCTGGAGACAAGCCTATTTCTCTGAGCAACAGAGAAAGTCCATTACCCTCAGTTCAAACTCTTACTCGCTTAATTCAAAATCAGAGCTGTATTATTGCACACAGATGGAGAGCATAGCCACATCCAGAGTTGTTTCTTTCAGCTGCCTCACCTCTGGAAAAGACTACTCTGAAAATAATATACCGGGAAATCGGATCTGAAATTCCTTTGGGTAGTGTGACTCCTATTCCTTTGGGTAGATTCATATGGTTTCCTATTGTTTCCTATTTTCCTGTTTCCTATCATATTATTTCCTATTGCTTCCTATGAGAAACCATCTGAATGTAGTTTGATTCTGAGGAATAATTTATGCATAATATGTTCTGAAGCCTTGTAATGCTGGTTCAGGGTCTACATACTAAAAACTCATTTTATTTAAGTTCAAATGGGTGTAAATATTGGGCGCTTGCCAAAAATGTAATTACATTTTTCAGTCGAAGACCATTGACCTAAACAGTTATACATATGCAGTCATTGCTGTTCTATTACTAAAACAATGCATCAACATCAACCAATATGTTGGATTTTCTGCTGATGAATCTGAACAGTGCTTATGTACAGTATATTTGCATTATTCTTTGGAGCAACATGCTTCAGTTGCATAATCCAGGTTATATTGGACACCCACAACAAGCTTTAATTAGCAGTATGTTTAGTGAAGACTGAATTAGTGATGAGAATGAACCGCAGAAACTTCATGAGGTTACTCATCAATTTTCTCCAGCAAGGTTCACCTATGTTTGGGTAGGTAGGTTACTTACTTTTCCAACTGTGTTTGAAAAGGGGACTATCATGTCTTCTAACTACTCATGAATTCCTCATCTGTATGTGCTGTATGTTTTCTAGTCAATGACAGCTTCACTGAGTGTGACATTGCTATATGATGATTTTCAAAAAGATTCAGCCTTGGGGAATGTGAACATTAAACATCATGCCCATGCAGGATCATCATAGCGCCTTAGAGGGTGGTTTCGGGGAAAGAGTATGTGTGAAAAGTTCTGAATTTAAATCATTATAATTTGGATATTTTTCATCCCCCACCTCCTTTAAGCATTTTTTCATGAAGGAGGTGGGGGGATGAAAAATCTCCAAATTATAATGTACAGAGGCATATTCATGACTTCATTGAACTAACTAAGTGTGACAAGTATAGAGCAGGAGCGACTGAGGGCAGGAAAGCAGTAGCACAAAACGCCCTTGGCCACTCTCAGAGGACATGACTGCCCCTGGTGCTCATGGGAGTTTTCATCTCAGCATTCTGTTAGGATTTTTCCAAACGGTTAGAGGTACTGTACACAGCATGAGACATAATGTGCCACATCCACGTTAGCCTGAGTCAACGCTAATACACTACCGGTCCAATATTTTAGAACACCTACTCATTGAACGGTTTTTCTTTATTTTTACTATTTTCTACATTGTAGAATAATAGTGAAAACTTCAAAACTAGGAAATAACACATATGGAATCATGAAGTAACCAAAAAAGTGTTAAACAAATCAAAATATATTTAATATTTGTGATTCTTCAAAGTAGCCACCTTTTGCCTTGATGACAGCTTTGCACACTCTTGGCATTCACTCAACCAGCTTCACCTGGAATGCTTTTCCAAAAGTCTTGAAGGAGTTCCCACATATGCTGAGCACATGTTGGCTGCATTTCCTCCCAGGAAATGGAGAGCCGTGCACGCTCCCATTCACATGGACGGAGCTTTAGTGGAGCGGGTCGAGAGCTTCAAGTTCCTTGGTGTCCACATCACTAAGGATCTATCATGGTCCACACACACCAACACAGTTGTGAAGAGGACAATGCCTCTTCCCCCTCATGAGGCTGAAAAGACTTCCAAAAGATTTGGTAAAAGACCAAGTCCATATTATGGCAAGAACAGCTCAAATAAGCAAAGAGAAATGACAGTCGATCATTACTTTAAGACATGAAAGTTAGACAATCGAGAAAATGTCAAGAACTTTGAAAGTTTCTTCAAGAGCAGTCGCAAAAACCATCAAGCGCTATGATGAAACTGGCTCTCATGAGGACCGCCACAGGAATGGAAGACCCAGAGTTACCTCTGCTGCAGAGGATTAGTTCAGTAGAGTTACCAGCCTCAGAAATTGCAGCCCAAATAAATGCTTCACAGAGTTCAAGTAACAGACACATCTCAACATCAACTGTTCAGAGGAGACTGTGTGAATCAGGCCTTCATGGTCGAATTGCTGCAAAGAAACCACTACTAAGGGACACCAATAAGAAGAATAGGCTTGCTTGGGCCA
The DNA here is from genome assembly GCF_901001165.1 of Salmo trutta. NCBI lineage: Eukaryota > Metazoa > Chordata > Actinopteri > Salmoniformes > Salmonidae > Salmo > Salmo trutta. The sequence goes on along the minus strand of NC_042961.1, from coordinate 27,571,499 downwards.
AGAAACACGAGCAATGGGCATTCGTCTGGTGGAAATTTGTCCTTTGGTCTGGAGTCCAAATTCTAGATTTTTGATTCCAACCGCCGTGTCTTTGTGAGATGTGGTGTTGGTGAACGGATGATCTCTGCATGTCTATTTCCCACCGTAAAGCATGGAGGAGGAGACGTTATGGTGTGGGGGTGCTTTTCTGGTGACACTGTCTGTGATTTATTTAGAATTCAAGGCACACTTAACCAGCATGACTACCACATTATTCTGCAGCGATACGCCATCGCATCTGGTTTGGGCTTAGTGGGATTATCATTTGTTTTTCAACAGGACAGTGACCCAACACACCTTCAGGCTGTGTAAGGTCTATTTGACCAAGAAGGAGAGTGATGGAATGCTGCGTCAGATGACCTGGCCTCCACAATCCCCTGACCTCAACCAAATTGAGATGGTTTGGGATGAGTTGGACCGCAGAGTGAAGGAAAAGCAGCCAAGTGCTCAGCATATGTGGGAACTCCTTCAGGACTGTTGGAAAAGCATTCCAGGTGAAGCTGGTTGAGAGAATGCCAAGAGTGTGCAAAGATGTAATCAAGGAAAATTGTAGCGATTTGAAGAATCTGAAATATTTGTTTAACACTTTTTTGCTTACTACATGATTCCATATGTGTTATTTCATCATTTTGATGTCTTCATTATTATTCTACAATGTTGAAAATAGTAAAATAAAGAAAAACCCTTGAATGAGTAGGTGTTCTAAAACTTTTAACCGGTAGTGTACATGGCCAGTGATCAATTCACTGCCTCTTCACAGTTTGATGGATACAGCCCAGGAGCTATGACCTACAGCACAAGTCTATAAATATATGACCATATACTGTATTTTCATGAGTTTAGAAAGACATGTGTACATACTGTACTCCAAGCAAGCAGTACAAAAAACACCATATATGGACAGTGTTTAAGTCTCTTTAGTTCTAGCCTAAATTATGGTGCATGTACCTCATGCATAATAATAAACTATCTTAAGATAAGGACTGCGATATAGTAGATTCGATTTCTCCCTCAGGCCATCAGGAGACCCAAGATCTTCTTCTGGAATTAACTTTTTATCCACTATTTCCTTTCTTCCTTTTGGTTATCAACTTTTTAAAATGATCTTGCTAAGTTACCCCTATGTACACTATGTACATGATCAAAAGTATGTGGACACCTGCTCGTCGAACATCTCAAAGGTCCCCCTTTGCTGCTATAACAGCCTTCACTCTTCTGGGAAGAATTTCCACTAGATGTTGGAACATTGCTGCGGAGACATGCTTCCTTCAGCCACAAGAGCATTAGTGAGGTCGGGCACTGATTTTGGTCGATTAGGCCTGGCTCGCAGTCATTCCAATTAATCCCATAGGTGTTCGATGGGGTTGTGGTCAGGGCTCTGTGCAGACCAGGCAAGCTCTTCCAAACTGATCTCAACAAATAATTTCTGTATGCCACGTTGAAAGTCACTGAGCTTGGGCCTCCTGAGTGGCGCAGCGTTTAAGGCCTGCATCTCAGTTTTGTGGCGTCACTACAGCCTGGAGTTCGATCCCAGACTGTGTCACAACCGGCCGTGACTAGGAGTCCACCCAAGTATCTGTCTCTCTTTCTCCCCTCAAGATTGCCTGATCTGTAGGTGTCGTCTTCAGCCAGTTATCTGCTTGCTTAATATTATCCCTGTCCAAGAGGAGAATCAACCCTACACACATTGCCTATGACTGAAATCATGACTTTGTTTTAATGACCCTCTGCATCATAACATCTCCAAATTCCAAAGCTGTATTTCCTTCCAGATGAATGCAGCCTTTTCAGAATAGTGTTATGCCCGGCGGTAGTGTTATGCCCGGCGCCATGAGATAGATGTGAGATTTAAATAATTTGCGAGACTGCAGAGGAGGAGAGAGAGAGGCAGACAAGCTGACTAATAACATAGGACTCTGTAACACGGACTGCTCCAAAGGAAACTATTTCTCACTTCAGAAATACCCACGTCCCTACAAAAAGGACTTTCATCTTGTGGCAGGGGGAGGGTTTCAATTCATTACTAGCTTTTCTTGCTCCAAAACTGGAATAAAAAATATATTAATTGAAATAAATGATGGAGTAACATGTAAGAGAAATGTTGAATGTGAAGTTATAAACAGGGCTGTGGGTGGAATTAATTGTTTGACCTCGGGAGGAATGGACATTGAACTTTTCTTCAGTATTATTCTATGCCAGGGCAAATATAATGTACCTGACCTTAAAGGGGCAATCTGTGATTCAAAAGACACCCCACCATTTTGATTAAACAGCTGAGGAACGGGACTGGAGAATTGTAATCACTCTCAAATTTGTAGACAGATCTATGGATGAAAGAACTGACCATCCATGGTATCACAATTATAGTTTTAACCATGTTTTGGGCTATAGAGTATTTGTTTACATTTACATTGTTTACAGAATAGGAGTAAAACAAGCTTACATTTTGGGTTCTGATGGAGTACGACTGTTGAACTAAGCACATGAGGCACATGAGGCATTTCTAAGTTATATTGGGTATATGTCATCATACCCATTATACCAACAACAAAAAAAGAAATTCCTGAAATGTATGTAGCAATTCCAGATTTCCCCTTTAAAGACATACTACTATGTATATCAACTTGGGAAATGGTTTTAGTATTATTAAGGTAGGCCTATTCAGTATTTTTTAAGTCACAAGTGTCATTTGAGACACCCTTGAGTGAACCACACTGTTAGAGACAGGCAGTGTCATTTTCACAGCACCAGTTATCAGAATAACTCTAATGAGGCTATTTTTGACACCCTTGAGTGAACCACACTGTTAGAGACAGGCAGTGTCATTTTCACAGCACCAGTTATCAGAATAACTCTAATGAGGCTATTTTTATCACCGCACTTTTAACATGTACTGCTCTTGGGGTGTTTACATTAGCTAAAAACCATCCATCAACAAACATCACCATCATCACTATGACAGCCTAGATTACAATGAATAATCTCGCAACGTCAGAGCATAAATAGGCCTACATTTAGTCACAATAAACAATAGTGATTGAGATGGCCATATCATTTATAAGATACTATTTAATATGGAAGAGTTTCAATTTATTTGCACAAACATTTACATTTGAAATGGTATGTGATGCATCCGATGTATTTTTGCTCCACTGCACGGGAACGAAACAGCTCGTTGCAGTCAGCACAACAACATCACCAGATCAAGTCCTTCACAAATGAGCTATCCTTGTGTATCCAACTGACATCATTTTCTTTCTTCAAATTAAAAGTCAGCTATTTCATATATAGTCTCTTGTGTCAGACTGTCAGCACTATCTTTGATTGAATATTCAACATGCAACAACTTCAACTGTATTATATTATTGTCCCCATCCATAGTTTTCTTGTCCAAGAAAAGGGCTTTGGTAGTATCACATGTCCACAAGTCCTAATTGTAGGCCTACATGTACTGTCAGGCTCCTGACTCCATCTAGTGATCATTTCTAAGTATTGCTGAACATAATGCACAAAGTCAAAGATAATTCAATAAGAAGGCCCACTGTGTAGTGTGCAGACATACTGATGTGATCACATTTAGTACAGGCCTAGTTTTGAATACATTTTCTTATTTAGAATTTCCTACAAATTACAGGGGAGGTCTTTTCTCCCAATTCCCCTTCCTTGGCATAGATACTTTTTGTTCAATGCCACACACCACTCGAACCAGCACTGAAGGTCAATACACTGTAGGCCTAAAAACCATACCTATAAATTCACTTGAAGTGTTTTATAGCTACACTATATACAATTTAAATACATTTTATTTATAATTATTATCTCTCTCTGATTAAATCAGGTAGCCTAGTGGTTAGAGAGTTGGGCCAGTTACTGAAAGGTTGCTGGATTGAATCCCTGAGCTGACAAGGTAAAAATCTGTCATTCTGCCCCTGAACAAGGCAGTTAACCCACTGTTTCCCAGTAGGCAGTCATTGTAAATAAGAATTGGTTCTTAACTGACTTGCCTAGTTAAATTAAGGTTAAAAAACTTTTTTTTTTAATTAATCCTTGACTTCATTAAATACTTGAAAGGCTGCTCATCTTTCTAAGTCAGTCATTTGACCCCAGCAACCAACAATACTAGCCTCCAGGAAACAAGAGACGCAGAAGAGTCATACCTGCCTTGACTTTGTCATAGTTAACCAACAAAGGCTCTGTGACTCAAGCGAAAGTGGGACTAATTCATGTTTTCTGTAGGTCTGTCAATCGGTATCTGACTTGAACGATGCCTGGAGTGTGTGTTCCATCTGCGCCATCCTCTGCGGACTCGCACCAGATCAGACTTCAGACGATCAAATGTAAACTAAGCTGGTGCGAGATGGATGCACAGGCAAGGGAACTTGTCCTCGATGGGACTATATGACTTTAACAGATTACTAGAAAAACCGGGTAGTCCATTCCCGAAATTCAACCCACTGGCCCATCCACCTGCCGACAATGCTCTCTTGGCACCTTTACGAGATGAGGTCTTGCTGATTGATTCATGCGCTGGGCATCTAAGGCTGTGTTTACACAGGCAGCCCAACTCCGGTCTTTTTTTTTTCTCACAAATCTGACCAATCAGATCAGCTCTGAAAAATATCTAATGTGAAAAGATCTGATGTGATTGCTGATCAAAAGACCAATTAGTGTAAAAAAAATTGGGCTGATGTGCAGGGGCTGAGGTGGATTTGGCAACTTAAGGAAGACATCGATTTATAGATATCCCTTATATTCCCTCTGGGTTATGGGTTGCCCCCGGTTCCAGAGAAAGGCCCCAGACACCCCCAGTCAGGCCATCATAGGGACATGCGACCTGTCAGAAAACAACACATGGAACTCAAGGAGAATGACAGACGAAGCTCTTCGGGCCAGTCTTGGACATAAAATTTGAATTTAAAGAAATGTAAGGCTAAATGTGAAGTACACTTATAAGGCTGGTAATTACCTACACATAAGCCTACCCATAGGATTTCTCTCATTTATTTATTTTTGTTATTAAGATTTTATTCTATGTACATTCAACAATTCACTGTAGCTTATGCCAAATAGGCTTACAGTTTCCAACACTTTAATAGCCTATTATGTCGCTATGCAACCTGGTCTCAAAGCATTTCATTTTATTCCGTGACAAGGATTGACGAGTTGTGCATTCCGAGATGCCGTTTTGCACACCACTGTTGTACTACGCTGTTATTTGTCTGTTTGTGGCCCGCCTGTTAGCTCGCACAATTCTTGCCACTCTCCATAGACTTTTCTAATCAATAAACTGTTTTCGCCCACAGGACTGCCACTCACTGGATGTTTTTTGTTTGTCAAACCATTCTCAGTAAACCTTAGACACTGTTGTGTGTGAAAAGCCCAGGAGGGCGGCCGTTTCTTCGATACTGGATCCGACGCGCATGACACCGACGATCATACCACGCTCAAAGTTGTTTAGGTCTCTCATTTTGACATTCTAACATTCAATCAAACAGTATCTGAATGCCTCGATGCCTGTCTGCCTGCTTTATGTAGCAAGCCACGGCTACGTCTGTAGGAGCGATCTATTTTCGTGGAACGGTGTGGTGTACCTAATTAACTGTCTGGTGAGTGTAACTAGGAATAAAATGAAACCACAACAGGATAGATAATAAACAGTAGCAGCAGCGTATGTGATGAATAAAAAAAAGTTAGTGCAAAAAGGGTCAGTGCAGATACTATTTAATGAAGCTGCCAGTTGAGGACTTATGAGGTGTCTGTTTCTCAAACTAGACACTCTAATGTACTTGTCCTCTTGCTCAGTTGTGCACCGGGGCCTCCCACTCCTCTTTCTATTCTGGTTAGAGACAGTTTGTCCTGTTTTGTGAAGGGAGTAGTACACAGCGCTGTACGAGATCTTCACTTTCTTGGCAATTTCTCGCATGTAATAGCCTTCATTTCTCATAACAAGAATAGACTGACGAGTTTCAGAAGAAAGTTATTTGTTTCTGGCCATTTTGAGCCTGTAATCGAACCCACAAATGCTGACGCTCCAGATACTCAACTAGTCTAAAGAAGGCCAGTTTAATTGCTTCTTTAATCAGAACAACCGTTTTCATAATTGAAAAAGGGTTTTCTAATGATCAATTAGCCATTTAAAATGATAAACTTGGATTAGCTAACACAACGTGCCATTCTAACACAGGAGTGATGGTTGCTGATAATGGACCTCTGTACGCCTATGTAGATATTCCATAAAAAATCTGCCGTTTCCAGCTACAATAGTCATTTCCAACATTAACAGTGTCTACACTGTATTTCTGGGGGTTAGAAGGATTACTTAATCCTATCCCAGGTATTCCTTAAAGAGGTGGTGTTTCAGGTGTCTCCGGAAGGTGGTGATTGACTCCGCTGTCCTGGCATCGTGAGGGAGCTTGTTCCATCATTGGGGTGCCAGAACAGCGAAGAGTTTTGACTGGGCTGAGCGGGAACTGTGCTTCCACAGAGGTAGGGAGGCGAGCAGGCCAGAGGTGGATGAACGCAGTGCTATTCTTTGGGTGTAGGGACTGATCAGAGCCTGAAGGTACGGAGGTGCCGTTCGCCTCACAGCTCTGTAGGCAAGCACCATGGTCTTGTAGCAGATGCGAGCTTCAACTGGAAGCCAGGGGAGTGTGCGGAGGAGCAGGGTGACGTGAGAGAACTTGGGAAGGTTGAACACCAGACGGGCTGCGATGTTCTGGATGAGTTGTAGGGGTTTAATGGCACAGGCAGGGAACCCCGCCAACAGAGAGTTGAAGTAATCCAGACGGGAGATGACAAGTGCCTGGATTAGGACCTGCGCCGCTTCCTGTGTAAGGCAGGGTCGTACTCTGCGAATGTTGTAGAGCATGAACCTACAGGATCGGGTCACCGCCTTGATGTTAGCGGAGAACGACAGGGTGTTGTCCAGGGTCACGCCAAGGCTCTTAGCACTCTGGGAGGAGGACACAATGGAGTTGTCAACCGTGATGGCGAGATCATGGAACGGGCAGTCCTTCCCCGGGAGGAAGAGCAGCTCCATCTTGCCGAGGTTCAGCTTGAGGTGGTGATCCGTCATCCACACTGATATGTCTGCCAGACATGCAGAAATGCGATTCGCCACCTGGTTATCAGAAGGGGGAAAGGAGAAGATTAATTGTGTGTCGTCTGCGTTGCAAGGATAGGAGAGACCATGTGAGGATATGACAGAGCCAAGTGACTTGGTGTATAGCGAGAATAGGAGAGGGCCTAGAACTGAGCCCTGGGGGACACCAGTGGTGAGAGCACGTGGTGCTGAGACGGATTCTCGCCACGCCACCTGGTAGGAGCGACCTGTCAGGTAGGACGCAATCCAAGAGTGAGCCGCGCCGGAGATGCCCAACTCGGAGAGGGTGGAGAGGAGGATCTGATGGTTCACAGTATCAAAGGCAGCATATAAGTCTAGAAGTATGAGAGCAGAGGAGAAAGAGTTAGCTTTAGCAGTGCGGAGAGCCTCCGTGACACAGAGAAGAGCAGTCTCAGTTGAATGACCAGTCTTGAAACCTGACTGATTTGGATCAAGAAGGTAATTCTGAGAGAGATAGCAAGAGAGCTGGCCAAGGACGGCACGCTCAAGAGTTTTGGAGAGAAAAGAAAGAAGGGATACTGGTCTGTAGTTGTTAACATCGGAGGGATCGAGTGTAGGTTTTTTGAGAAGGGGTGCAACTCTCGCTCTCTTGAAGACGGAATGGACGTAGCCAGCAGTCAAGGATGAGTTAATGAGCGAGGTGAGGTAAGGGAGAAGGTCTCCGGAAATGGTCTGGAGAAGAGAGGAGGGGATAGGGTCAAGCGGGCAGGTTGTTGGGCGGCCAGCCGTCACAAGTCACAAGATTTCATCTGGAGAGAGAGGGGATTAAGACGTCAAAGCATAGGGTAGGGCAATGTGAGCAGGACCAGCGGTGTCGTTTGACTTAACAAACGAGGATCGGATGTCGTCAACCTTCTTTTCAAAATGGTTGACAAAGTCATCCGCAGAGAGGGAGGAGGGGGGGAGGGGGAGGAGGAGTCAGGAGGGAGGAGGAGTCAGGAGGGAGGAGAAGGTGGCAAAGAGCTTCCTAGGGTTAGAGGCATACGCTTGGAATTTAGAGTGGTAGAAAGTGGCTTTAGCAGCAGAAACAGAGGAAGAAAATGTGGAGAGGAGGGAGTGAAAAGATGCCAGGTCCGCAGGGAGGCTAGTTTTCCTCCATTTCCGCTCGGCTGCCCGGAGCCCTGTTCTGTGAGCTCGCAATGAGTCGTCAAGCCACGGAGCAGGAGGGGAGGACCGAGCCGGTCGGGAGGATAGGGGACATAGAGAGTCAAAGGATGCAGAAAGGGAGGAGAGGAGGGTTGAGGAGGCAGAATCAGGAGATTGGTTGGAAAATGATTGAGCAGAGGGAAGAGATGATAGGATGGAAGAGGAGAGAGTAGCAGGAGAGAGAGAGCGAAGGTTGCGATGGCGCAATACCATCTGAGTAGGGGCAGAGTGAGTAGTGTTGGAGGAGAGCGAGAGGGAAAAGGATACAAGGTAGTGGTCGGAGCCTTGGAGGGGTGTTGCAGTGAGATTAGTAGAAGAACAGCATCTAGTAAATGCTGCGCTTTGGTCCCCTCTCTACGACAGCCATAACAGAACTACCCACCACCAAAGGACCAAGCAGCGTGGTCAGGAGGACTGAACCTGGGAGGAAATCCTGGATGGGGCAGGACCCTGGACAAGGCTTGGGGAGTATCGCCGTCCGCAAGAGGAGATAGAGGCAGCGAAAGCGGAACGGCGATACTATGAGGAACAAGCACGGCAACAACGGAAGCCCGAGAGGCAGCGGCCCCAAAAAATTCTGGGGGGGGGGCACACGGGGAGATTGGCGAAGTCGGAGTTGAGACCTGAGCCAACTCCCCGTGCTTACCGTGGGGAGCAAGCACCGTGTTATAGGGTGATGCGCACTGTGTCGCCAGTGCGCACTCACAGCCCGGTGTGCTCGGTGCAAGCTCCTCACAGTTGCCGTGCTAGAGTTGGCAGTCAGCCAGGAAGAAGTGTGCCGGCTCAGCGTTCCTGGTCTCCAGTGCTTCTCTTCGGCCCAGGTTATCCTGTGCCAGCTCTACGCACGGTACCCCCCGTTCACCAGCACAAACCAGTTCGTCCTGTGCCAGCGCTCCGCCCTTGCTGGGCTAAAATAAACATCCAGCCAGGACGGGGTGTGCCAGCCCTAAGCTCCAGACCTCCAGTGCGCCTCCACGGCCCAGTATACCCTGTGCCTGCTCTGCGCACCCCGTCTCCTGTGCGTCTCCCCAATCCAATGAGACCAGTTCCAGCTCCACGTAGGAAGCCTCCAGGGATGATCTATGGTCCGAAGCCTCCAGTGATGATCCATGGCACGAAGCCTCCAGTGATGATCCATGGCACAAAGCCTCCTGTGATTATCTATGGCACGGAGCCTGCAGCGACGGTCCCCAGTCCGGAGCCTCCAGCGACGCTCCCCAGTCCGGAGCCTCCTGCGACGCTCCCCAGTCCGGAGCCTCCAGCGATGCTCCCCAGTCCGGAGCCCGGAACCTCCTGAGACGGCCTGCAGCCCGGAACCTCCTGAGACAGCCTGCAGCCCAGAGTCTTCAGCGGCGGCCTGCAGCCTAGAGTCTTCAGCGGCGGTCGGTAGTTCAGAGCCTCCGGCGATGATCCACGGTCTGGTTCCTCCAGCGACACAGAAGCGGGGGGATCAGCGGGCGGAGTGGGAGCTACGCCCTGAACCAGAGCTGCCGCCAAGAATAGATGCCCACCCGGACCCTCCCCTATAGGTTCAGGTTTGCGGCCGGGAGTCCGCACCTTTGGGGGGGGGGGGGTACTGTCACGCCCTGACCTGAGAGAGATGGTTTATTTCTCTATTTTGTTAGGTCAGGGTGTGGGGTGGGCATTCTATGTTTTGTATTTCTTTGTGTTGGGCCGAGTATGGTTCCTAATCAGAGGCAGCTGTCTAACGTTGTCTCTGATTAGGAATCATACTTAGGCAGCCTTTTCCCACCTGTGTTTTGTGGGTAGTTATTTTCTGGTTTGTATTTCGTTACCTGACGGAACTGTTTGGCTTTTCGGTTTGTTTCTTTGTTCTAGTGTTTTCATTGTTTAACCTCTCTAGGGTCGGCGGGACGAAATCGTCCCACCTACGTAACAGCCAGTGGAATCCTGTGGCGCGTTATTCACATACCTTAGAAATGCTATTACTTCAATTTCTCAAACATATGACTATTTTATAGCATTTTAAAGACAAGACTCTCGTTAATCTAACCACACTGTCCGATTTCAAAAAGGCTTTACAACTAAAGCAAAACATTAGATTATGTCAGCAGAGTACCCAGCCAGAAATAATCAGACACCCATTTTTCAAGCTAGCATATAATGTCACAAAAACCCAAACCACAGCTAAATGCAGCACTAACCTTTGATGATCTTCATCAGATGACACACCTAGGACATTATGTTATACAATGCATGCATGTTTTGTTCAATCAAGTTCATATTTATATCAAAAACCAGCTTTTTACATTAGCATGTGACGTTCAGAACTAGCATACCCCCCGCAAACTTCCGGTGAATTTACTAAAAATTTACTAAATTACTCACGATAAACGTTCACAAAAAGCATAACAATCATTTTAAGAATTATAGATACAGAACTCCTCTATGCACTCGATATGTCCGATTTTAAAATAGCTTTTCGGTGAAAGGACATTTTGCAATATTCTGAGTAGATAGCCCGGCATCACAGGGCTAGCTATTTAGACACCCAGCAAGTTTAGCACTCACCAAAGTCAGATTTACTATAAGAAAAATGTTATTACCTTTGGTGTTCTTCGTCAGAATCCACTCCCAGGACTTCTACTTCAATAACAAATGTTGGTTTGGTCCCAAATAATCCATAGTTATATCCAAATATCCTCTGTTTTGTTCATGCGTTCAAGACACTATCCGAATGGTAAAGAAGGGTGACGAGCACGACACATTTCGTAACAAAAAAATTCTAAATATTCCATTACCGTACTTCGAAGCATGTCAACCGCTGTTTAAAATCTATTTTTATGCAATTTTTCTCGTAAAAAAGCGATAATATTCCGACCGGGAATCTGTGTTTAGGATAAAAGACGAAAGAAAATAAAAGCATGGGGTCGACTCGTGCACGCGCCTAAGCCCATTGTCCTCTGATAGAGCACTTGCCAAAAGCGCTAGTGTGTTTCAGCCTGGGGATGGAATTACATCATTCAGCTTTTTCCCGCCTTCTGAGAGCCTATGGGAGCCGTAGGAAGTGTCACTTAACAGCAGAGATCCCCTGTTTTGGATAGAGATGATCAAGGAGGGCAAGAAATGGTCAGACAGGCCACTTCCTGTAAGGAATCTTCTCAGGTTTTTGCCTGCCATATGAGTTCTGTTATACTCACAGACACCATTCAAACAGTTTTAGAAACTTTAGGGTGTTTTCTATCCAAAGCCAATAATTATATACATATTCTAGTTACTGGGCAGGAGTAGTAACCAGATTAAATCGGGTACGTTTTTTTATCCGGCCGTGTAAATACTGCCCCCTAGCCCTAACAGGTAAATAAATATAATGAACACTTACCATGCTCCGCTTTGGCCCCTCTCTATGACAGCCGTAACACATACAATCAATAATACAGTAGAAAAATCTATATACAGCATGTGCAAATGAGGTAGGATAAGAAAGGTAAGGCAATAAATAGGCCATGGTGGCAAAGTAATTACAATTTAGCAATTAAACACTGGAATGGTAGGATGTGCAGAAGATGAATGTGCAAGTTGAGATACTGGGGTGCAAAGGAGCAAGATAAATACAGTATGGGGATGAGGAAGATTGGATGGGCTATTTACAGGTGAGCTATGTACAGGTGCATACACCTACAGTGGGCTACATGCGATACATGAATAATGTGCAAATGTACAAAACTTGATTCTCTAACATTTTTGTCCCAGCCGCCCCACCATCCCTTGAGACAATTGAGACATGGATTTTGTATGTGTGCCATTCATAGGGTGGATGGGCAAGACAAAAGATTTAAGTGCCTTTGACTGGGGTATGCTTGTAGGTACCAGGCGCACCGGTTTGTGTCAAGAACTGCAACATGGGTCAGCTTTCAACACCTTGTAGAGGAGAGTGCAACTCAGTATTAGGAAAGTGTTCCTAATGTTTGGTATAATCAGTGTATGTGAAACAAGTGTATTTTTTCCCCATTCACATTGGACAAGGCTTACCACTAGAATCCATTAGAGGGCATCCTAAACTCAATAACATAATGTGCCTCAGGCTATGACTATGACTATAAACCCCAAGGCATCCAAGGACTTGCTCGGGATTGCACGGAAATGAACATTTTTAGGAGTGTACAACCAGCATGTGAGGGACCTATGGTACCTTTATTGCACAAATTAATATTGTGTTTTCCGCTTGAACTATATCAGTTCAGAACCACAGCAAGTAGCAGAAAATTATGTTTTTATTTCAATAATAATCCTGCAAAAAATATATACATTTTCTACTTGAAATAAATTAATAACTGCCGTAGGTTATTCTGAAAGGTGTGATTCCAAATTAGTTCCAAATTAGAAACAAGAAACGTGAAAGGAAAATAAGTTACATTTATGTTTGTTAGTGAACTGTGAAATTATGTCTCAAATAGAGTTTACTGCCTTCCTTTTCATCTGAAAAAAGCCATATTACAACCTGTGTATTGTGATAATTGCGTTGTTTGCTCTATAACCTGTTAGTCCATATGCCTTGCAGCAGTGATATATATAGGCCTAAAGGCTGAGACAATAAGAAGACACAGTGGCAGAATAAATTCAACCACACCTTTGTTTTATCACAAAACAGGATAGCAACCTCTGTCCAGTGAAGTCCACAAAGCATATTGTATGTACAGTAACAGACAGCAGCTGCCTCCACCATTCCAGTACCATTTCAACTTCAACATCTCAACAACAGTGACAACTGAAAGATACCATAAACAAGCTAAATATGCTTGCTCACTAGCCTAACTTCCATTCATGGGCAACGCTAGCTATTTAACATTAGCCCTCTACATCTAGCTACATATTGAACTTCCATCCTCTCAGGCCAGGGATAGAACAATGTATGAATTAATGGTTGGATCAGAATCATTGTTATAATCATTTGCCAGTACGGAGAATTAAGTAAAACCACAATTCCAAATCCCTATCTCCATCCATGGCTAATTTAGGAAAGGGACAATTTTAGCTAGCTGGCTAGCTAACCACCGGAGGACAACAGCACAACGAGATGCAACAATTCAACTGTTTCTGTCACTGACGTATGCTCTCAATGGGATTTGATAGGAGCGACGCCAAATCCGATCTGGCTTCCCTTGACACTTTTTTTTTGTGTGCCAGGACCAATCAGCTCAGCGCTGATTGGCCAATTTTTAATGCTTGTTTTGTTAATGGAGGCCAGATGCTCGCTGGCTTACTTTGTCTTCAATGCCATGGGTGGCAACAATGTCATACTGGTTTGGACCAGACAGCATCAGATAGTTGGCCTACAGGTACAGTAGGGAGACAGAGGGGCGCTGTTTCGCTCTCTCGGATGCTTTCTCTTGTGATACATTCAACTTCTTGCGAATTGAAGATAAATTATGAAACAGAGAGTGAGAGGCGAAAAATACATTATTATTATGAATAATTTTTGGGGTCAATTTTTGGGGGAAGCCTGGCTTCTCTTGGCATCCATGAATATACGCCACTGGATCTAAGCAGTTAGCTGCCAAACGTATCACACAGTTTTTGGAATCCACAAGACTGGATTCTACATGGCTACTTCTTTATCTAAGGGAGAATTCGTATATTGGCTCGTCATACCATAGCAATTAGCACAAAGCAGAGTTTGGATTTCAGAATGTTATAAAAGTTTTCCAAAGGTTCGGATGGTGTTTTTATAGCTTTCACAGTAATGTTGCCAGAACACAATCTGGATGTTTTTAGGGCCTAGTCTTTGGTAATTTTTGTTTTTTCCTTTCATTTAAGACCTAGACAACCAGGTGAGAGGAGTTATTTAGTAATTAGTGACCTTAATTCATCAATCAAGTACAAGGGACGAGCAAAAACACGCAGACACTCGGCCCTCCGTGGAATGAGTTTGACACATGGTTTAAGGGATAGTGCGAGATTCTGCCAATTAAGCCATTGTTCTACATGCTAGCGGTACCCATAGACTTCCAGTCATTGTGCTAACGCTAGTTAGCATTGCCTCGTGAAACTACCTCCAACTTTCTTTAAACTGCATGCAGAGACATACAAATTGTATGCACAAGTTCATCTGACTCTGGGTATGCAGAAAAATGGCTTAATTGCAAGAATCTTGCACTATCCATTTAATGTGTCCCCAATATACCTATAGAAACCATTTTTCCGGGGGGGTTTTGTAAAGGTTTTTTGAAACAAGTAATTTTTTTCATTTCACTTCACCAATTTGGACTATTTTGTGTATGTCCATTACATGAAATCCAAATAAAAATCAATTTAAATTACAGGTTGTAATGCAACAAAATAGGAAAAATGCCAAGGGGGATGAATACTTTTGCAAGGCACTGTAGAGCTCACCAGTAGTGAATTTGGCGTCAAAAAGAGGAATCATATACAGAAAAGAACCCCATACCTTGTCACGTCCTGACCAGTATAAGGGGTTATTTGTTATTGCAGTTTGGTCAGGACGTGGCAGGGGGTGTTTGTTTTATGTGGTTCGGGGTTTGTTGGGCTATGTTCTGGTTAGTTTATTTCTATGTTAGTTCTAGTCTTTCTATTTCTATGTTTAGTTAATGGGGTTGACCTTCAATTGGAAGCAGCTGCTCCCAGTTGCTTCTAATTGAAGGTCTTATTTAAGAGGGGTGTTTTTTCTATGGTATTTGTGGGTAGTTGTCCTCTGTTTTGTGTCTGTGCACTTGACAGGACTGTTCAGTGTCGTTTGTTGTTTTGTATACGTGTTTCTTTTGTTTTTCCTTCTTTTGATTTAATAAAGAAGATGAGTATACACGTTCCCACTGCACCTTGGTCTAATCCTTACGACGCCCGTTACATACCTACTGTAAAATAAGGTGGAGCTTTGATGTTTTGGGGCTATTTTGTTTGCACTGGTGAACTTTACCCATTACCAGGACATTTTAGCCAAAAACTTGGTTGTGTTTGCCAGGAGGCTGAAGCTTGGCTGCAAGTGGATCATCCAGCAAGACAATAACCCCATGCACACATCAAAATCCACAACGAAATGGTTAATTGACCACAAGATCTACATTTTCACAGGCAATTTTGCCTTCTTCAGACTTGAACCCCATTGAAAACCTGTGTTTTTTAGTGGCAGTCCATAATATACCAAAGGATATCAAGGATCTAGAAAAATGATGTAGCCTATATATTCCCATAGATTTACAAAATAGTCTGCTAATTACCATAATTTCTGACAATTCCTGTAACTTTGGTCAATTACCGGGAGTTTTGCAAACCTACGATTGCAACATTTCCTAAAGAAAAGTGTGTTCCTCAAATGCCTGTATAAGTCTTTCAGGAAAATTCATTGTCCATTGTTCAGATGAACATGTGAAGTTTTGATTCCCATGTTTCTTTTAGATCAACTGTATAAGTTAACACTTGTCAGCATTTGTGTCGCTTTTGGAAATACAGTTGGTGGCTAGCACATGACACTGTCACCGAAAAGACTAACAACGACAGTTGTGACACAGGAAAAACAATGGTTGACATTGGCACAGAGGGAGCAGAACCACACCACGAAAAGAAGGAAGTCTGGGAGAAAAATCAGGAAGAAAGAACCATTCATCATACTGCCAAATGTATCCAAGTCTTTTAAACGTTTAAGCGTTTTTAATACATATACATACTTTCAAACTTATTTCATAGTGACCAAAAACATGTATGCACTGCTACTTCTTTGTATGTGGAAGTCAATATGAAACTCAGGAACACAAGCTTAAACTGTACTCAAATGACAAAAGAAGAAGGTCTAAACACAAATAATGATTAGGATTGGAATCTATATAGAAGTATCAAATGGAACATGTATTGCACAATTACAAATAAGCAGAGGAAAACCATCCCCCAAAGTCAGGGAGTCTTGTGTGTGTTGTCGAGGATGTAAAACCTGTTTCCTAGTTGGGCCCCAGTTGAGCGAATTTTACCGGCTTTTGGAGCACCTCTCTCCAGATGGTTGAATCCAGAGCAGCTCGTGGTAATGGTGGTTTTTCACAACCCAGATCCATTTTCCTGGTGCCCGACACCCTGTGAGATCTGTTTCCTCTACTGATTAAGCTGGCCTCCCATCTTTTTCCCACAAAAAGTTATCAGATGGTTGATTATCAACGCCAACATTCAGAGGCCTCTGGACTCTGGCCTATACGGTTGTTCTGATGTGCTTTTTCCCTCCAATTATTGTTACAGTTTTGCTCAATTGCGTACAAGTGAACAATGTTGTCGATTTTCAAAAGAGTGTATTCAAAACACAGAACTCTGTGGCTTTTTGCAAAACAGTAAATGCATTTTCAAAATGTACAGTAGTTGCCTTCACAAAACATAAATGCATTCATGAAAACTGTATGATAAAGTGATAAGAGTAGAACCAACTCACCTGCTTTTACACTATGATTTGACTAACGGATGTTCAATATTTTGGGGGAAAAACAGAATTGTAAAGGAATAGTTTTACAACATTAGAGTTCAGTTCAGGTCACAGGGTTGACCTTTAACCTGAGACTTCAATGTCCGATGTTTGTGAAGTTTTGATTCCCGTTCATCATAACAATTGATTATCTCCTTTAATTGCTCAACATTTTATTTTGTATGGTCAGAAAGATTCACAGTTAATGGAGTAGGTGTTAGCCTTCTGCTGTTAATATTAGTTATGTTCTAAAACTAACTGCCTCAGTGTTGATGTGTTTCACAGGACCACTCAGGATCTACGGAATCCTCCCGCTCATGCTCACACTGCACCCCTGTCCAGAATGGTGACCACTGTGCCTCCACAAAACCCATTTCTGCACCCCACGCAACCAGTGTTTCCTATCTAAGGCCTCCTCAAGAACACATGAGCAATATTAAACAAAGCATATGAGAAAGTTTTGGAAGGTGTCAGCGTCTCTTTTATGCCATCCAATCTGTATGTGTGAATAGATCTATAATGATGTGATGTAAATGACTGATTCTGGCTGAGTTGGAGAATAATGAGAGGCCTCATTGGCATAATATCCCTGATTTAGATGAGTGGTTTTGTGAGTTCAGGGCTGTGAGCTTTCTGCTATCATTGTCCTCTTAAATTCCAGTGTGAGCCTGTGTGTGTGTGTGTGTGTGTGTGTGTGTGTGTGTGTGTGTGTGTGTGTGTGTGTGTGTGTGTGTGTGTGCGTGCGTGCGTGCGTGCGTGAATGCGTATGTGTGTGAATGCGTATGTGCATGCGTGTGTCTGCCTGTCTGAAAAATAAGAGCGAGGGAGAGAGAAATAGAAAGATTTTTTGTTGTTGCAATTTCCTTATCCTTATTGTGGGGTGAAACCAAACGCATTTAGCCTACATCATGACAACATCACATGTAACATGTAGCCTAGCCATGTCTACACATTGCATTTGGGCAAAACAATCTGCGTTTTAACCATAAATAACATGCAACTGTTGTTTCTCTTCTTAATGATCATACAACACTGAATCATTGATTAACACCTCAATGAAATTTGCCATGGTAGCCTGTTCCACCTCTGGGCAGCCTAACTAGCACATGCGCAGAAGGTACGATTGTTTAGCTATCGGGAAGAGGCATCCAGAGAATACAGTCACACAGCCATTCAGAATAGGAAAACACTTCAAGTTTTTCAAGTTTTAATGTCACGTGCACAAGTACAGTGAAATACCTTTCTTGCAAGCTCTTAACTCAACAATGCAGTAATAAATATCAATGTAGTATTAAAAATAACAGAAGGTAGAACAAAAACACACAATAAATAAAAATAAGAAATAAGAAGAACACTAAAAAGTAAGAAGCTACATACAGGATCAGTTGTACAATGTGCAGGAAAACTGTGGATATCAGTGGAGGCTCCTCAGAGGAGGAAGGGGAGGACCACCCTCCTCAGTGAGTTTCTGAAAAATTAAAATTGTGAAATATTTATCCTTTTTAGATAAAAGTATACTAAATATATTAATGTCACCAAATAATTGATTTGCAATGAAAGTCTACAGTAGCCTCAGCAGCACTCTGTAGGGTAGCACCATGGTGTAGCCGGAGGAGAGTTAGCTTCTGTTCTCCTCTGGGTACATTGACTTCAATACAAAACCTTGGAGTCTGATGGTTCACACCCCCTTCCATAAACTTACACAGTAATTATGACAACTTCCAGAGGACATCCTCCAACTTATCAGAGCTTTTGCAGCAAGAACTGACATGTTGAGAAAGAGAGAGAGATTACTATTTCCTATTATATTTATTTTCACTTTCACTTACTTATCTACCATTGGATGCAGCTACGTGTGATCAGGTGTGTATTCGTTGCGCCGATTCAGTTTGAAAAATGTTTCTTAAGGAAACAAACGGATCGAAAAAGGGATAAAAATACCTGAATTTGTCCAATAGACACTCTCGTTTGCAACTGCTGGACTAATGATTACACTCTAGATCAGCTAGATGCAGGCAAGAGTGTGCAAGGCGGTACTGAATGTGTCACTGTCTGTCACCTTGATTACGCAAAATTCTCTTGACCTGTGCACCTACGTTGTAAACTTTCATTCATAGGCTAGGTTGTAGCAACCTCATAATGGGTACAGGGAAAATGGTAGTAGCCTAAACCTATCAATATTACATTGAGCTGGGTGTATGGAATATGAATGACAGTCATCCAATATGCTGTAATAGAAATAAGGCCATGTTCATAAAATAAATCATAATCCTCCCTCATCGTAATAAGGATCTGACCCTTTTTTTCAATTTTCGCCTAAAATGACATACCCAAATCTAACTGCCTGTAGCTCAGGACCTGAAGCAAGGATATGCATATTCTTGATACCATTTGAAAGGAAACACTTTGAAGTTTGTGGAAATGTAAAAGTATTGTAGGAGAATATAACACATTAGATCTGGCAAAATATAATACAAAGGAAAAAACATGCGTTTATTTTTTTTAATCATCTTTGAAATGCAAGAGAATTCAATTCAGATAGTCCGTAAAGCCATTTTGTTAGCTATTTAGCAGTCTTATAGCTTGTGGATGAAAACTGTTCAGGAGTCTGTTGGTGTCAGATTTGATGCACCGGTACCGCTTGCAGTGCGGAAGCAGAGAGAACGGCTTGGGTAGCTGGAGTCTTTAACAATTATCCGGGCCTTCCTTTCACACCGCTTGATATAGATATATAGTGAGAGCACTAACCAAGACTCAGTTTTTTAGGAAGTGTGTAGTCATTGTATATCTGTGTGCAATCATTGTAAACATCCCCAAAAGTGATGTGTTGTACTGTAGGTATATCATGCAGGCATACCACTTATTCGGTTAAGAATGATACAAAGATAGGGGTTATTTTTGAAGTGTGTGCTTAGATCTGCAGTAAGATGAAAAGAGACAGAGTGCTGGTGCAGGTTCATGTGTTGACAGGAAACTGGGATGTGCTGCTTTCCTGTCTCTTCTCCATTGTCTACCGTACGTTTCTGTGTTTAAAATCATCTTGCCAGGATTTGACTTAGTGAGATTGACTCGAATGTGCATGTTGTTACGTCTCCAAAGTAGTACACATCATCCAAAGTAGTCTGTTGCACAGGGGTAGAAGAAATTGTAGGAAGGTTTTGAAGAAAATCACTGGGAACGCACTCATATACAATTATAGAACTCACCATAAAAAACAACACATTTTTACATGTAAAAATGATTTTACTCAGTTTCCACATGTTCTGCCTCAATACCACCCCTGGTTATGCACCATAATATTTCAATATACACTGCTCAAAAAAATAAAGGGAACACTTAAACAACACAATGTAACTCCAAGTCAATCACACTTCTGTGAAATCAAACTGTCCACTTAGGAAGCAACACTGATTGACAATACATTTCACATGCTGTTGTGCAAATGGAATAGACAACAGGTGAAAATTATAGGCAATTAGCAAGACACCCCCAATAAAGGAGTGGTTCTGCAGGGGGGGACCACAGACCACTTCTCAGTTCCTATGCTTCCTGGCTGATGTTTTGGTCACTTTTGAATGCTGGCGGTGCTTTCACTCTAGTGGTAGCATGAGACGGAGTCTACAACCCACACAAGTGGCTCAGGTAGTGCAGCTCATCCAGGATGGCACATCAATGCGAGCTGTGGCAAGAAGGTTTGCTGTGTCTGTCAGCGTAGTGTCCAGAGCATGGAGGCGCTACCAGGAGACAGGCCAGTACATCAGGAGACGTGGAGGAGGCCGTAGGAGGGCAACAACCCAGCAGCAGGACCGCTACCTCCGCCTTTGTGCAAGGAGGAGCAAGAGAAGCACTGCCAGAGCCCTGCAAAATGACCTCCAGCAGGCCACAAATGTGCATGTGTCTGCTCAAACGGTCAGAAACAGACTCCATGAGGGTGGTATGAGGGCCCGACGTCCATAGGTGAGGTTTGTGCTTACAGCCCAACACCGTGCAGGACGTTTGGCATTTGCCAGAGAACACCAAGATTGGCAAATTCGCCACTGGCGCCCTGTGCTCTTCACAGATGAAAGCAGGTTCACACTGAGCACGTGACAGACGTGACAGAGTCTGGAGACGCCGTGGAGAACATTCTGCTGCCTGCAACATCCTCCAGCATGACCGGTTTGGCGGTGGGTCAGTCATGGTGTGGGGTAGCATTTCTTTGGGGGGCCGCACAGCCCTCCATGTGCTCGCCAGAGGTAGCCTGACTGCCATTAGGTACCGAGATGAGATCCTCAGACCCCTTGTGAGACCATATGCTCAAGGGAGATACTAAAGTGTTTTAGTACTATATCTCTTGACACAATGATGAAAATAATCATGGCCTCCAAACCCTCAAGCTGCATACTGGACCCTATTCCAACTAAACTACTGAAAGAGCTGCTTCCTGTGCTTGGCCCTCCTATGTTGAACATAATAAACGGCTCTCTATCCACCGGATGTGTACCAAGCTCACTAAAAGTGGCAGTAATAAAGCCTCTCTTGAAAAAGCCGAATCTTGACCCAGAAATTATAAAAAACTATCGGCCTATATCGAATCTTCCATTCCTCTCAAAAATTTTAGAAAAAGCTGTTGCACAGCAACTCACTGCCTTCCTGAAGACAAACAATGTATACGAAACGCTTCAGTCTGGTTTTAGACCCCATCATAGCACTGAGACTGCACTTGTGAAGGTGGTAAATGACCTTTTAATGACGTCAGACCGAAGCTCTGCATCTGTCCTCGTGCTCCTAGATCTTAGTGCCGCTTTTGATACCATCGATCACCACATTCTTTTGGAGAGATTGGAAACCCAAATTGTCTACATGGACAAGTTCTGGCCTGGTTTAGATCTTATCTGTCGGAAAGATATCAGTTTGTCTCTGTGAATGGTTTGTCCTCTGACAAATCAATTGTACATTTCGGTGTTCCTCAAGGTTCCGTTTTACGACCACTATTGTTTTCACTATATATTTTACCTCTTGGGGATGTCATTCGAAAACATAATGTTAAATTTCACTGCTATGCGGACGACACACAGCTGTACATTTCAATGAAACATGGTGAAGCTCCAAAATTGCCCTCGCTAGAAGCCTGTGTTTCAGACATAAGGAAGTGGATGGCTGCAAACTTTCTACTTTTAAACTCGGACAAAACAGAGATGCTTGTTCTAGGTCCCAAGAAACAAAGAGATCTTCTGTTCAATCTGACAATTAATCTGGATGGTGGTACAGTCATCTCAAAGAAAACTGTGAAGGACCTCGGTGTTACCCTGGACCCTGATCTCTCTTTTGAAGAACATATCAAGACTGTTTCAAGGACAGCTTTTTTCCATCTACGTAACATTGCAAAAATCAGAAACTTTCTGTCCAAAAATGACGCAGAAAAATTAATCCATGCTTTTGTTACTTCTAGGCTGGACTACTGCAATGCTCTACTTTCCGGCTACCCGGATAAAGCACTAAACAAACTTCAGTTAGTGCTAAATACGGCTGCTAGAATCCTGACTAGAACCAAAAAATGTGATCATATTACTCCAGTGCTAGCCTCCCTACACTGGCTTCCTGTTAAGGCAAGGGCTGATTTCAAGGTTTTACTGCTAACCTACAAAGCATTACATGGGCTTGCTCCTACCTATCTTATCTTTCTGATTTGGTCCTGCCGTACATACCTACACGTACGCTACGGTCACAAGACGCAGGCCTCCTAATTGTCCCTAGAATTTCTAAGCAAACGGCTGGAGGTAGGGCTTTCTCCGATAGAGCTCCATTTTTATGGAATGGTCTGCCTAACCATGTGAGAGACGCAGACTTGGTCTCAACCTTTAAGTCTTTACTGAAGACTCTTCAGTAGGTCCTATGATTAAGTGTAGTCTGGCCCAGGAGTGTGAAGGTGAACGGAAAGGCTGGAGCAACGAACCGCCCTTGCTGTCTCTGCCTTGCCGGTTCCCCTCTTTCCACTGGGATTCTTTGCCTCTAACCCTATTACAGGGGCTGAGTCACTGACTTACTGGTGTTCTTCCATGCCGTCCATGGGAGGGGTGCGTCACTTGAGTGGGTTGAGTCACTGACGTGGTCTTCCTGTCTGGGTTGGCGCCCCCCCCCCCCCCCTTGGGTTGTGCCATGGCGGAGATTTTTGTGGGCTATACTCGGCCTTGTCTTCGGACGGTAAGTTGGTGGTTGTAGACATCCCTCTAGTGGTGTGGGGGCTGTGCTTTGGCAAAGTGGGTGGGGTTATATCCTGCCTGTTTGGCCCTGTCCGGGGGTATCATCGGATGGGGCCACAGTGTCTTCTGATCCCTCCTGTCTCAGCCTCCAGTATTTATGCTGCAGTAGTTTATGTGCCGGGGGGCTAGGGTCAGTCTGTTTCATCTGGAGTATTCTCTTGTCTTATCCGGTGTCCTGTGTGAATTTAAATATGCTCTCTCTAATTCTCTCTTTCTCTCTTTCTTTCTTTCTCTCGGAGGACCTGAGCCCTAAGACCATGCCTCGGGATTACCTGGCATGATGACTCCTTGCTGTCCCCAGTCCACCTGGCCATGCTGCCGCTCCAGTTTCAACTGTTCTGCCTGCGGCTACGGAACCCTGACCTTTCACCGGACGTGCTTGTTGCACCCTCGACAACTACAATGACTATTATTATTTGACCATGCTGGTCATTTATGAACATTTTAACATCTTGACCATGTTCTGTTATAATATCCACCCGGCACAGCCAGAAGAGGACCGGCCACCCCTCATAGCCTGGTTCCTCTCTAGGTTTCTTCCTAGGTTTTTGGCCTTTCTAGGGAGTTTTTCCTTGGGAGTTTTTCCTAGCCACCGTGCCTCTTTCACATGCATTGCTTGCTGTTTGGGGTTTTAGGCTGGGTTTCTGTACAGCACTTTGAGATTTCAGCTGATATACGAAGGGCTATATAAATAAATATGATTTGATTTGATATGCTGGTGCGGTTGGCCCTGGGTTCCTCCTAATGCAAGACAATGCTAGACCTCATGTGGCTGGAGTGTGTCAGCAGTTCCTGCAAGAGGAAGGCATTGATGCTATGGACTGGCCCGCCCGTTCCCCAGACCTGAATCCAATTGAGCACATCTGGGACATCATGTCTCACTCCATCCACCAACGCCACGTTGCACCACAGACTGTCCAGGAGTTGGCGGATGCTTTAGTCCAGGTCTGGGAGGAGATCCCTCAGGAGACCATCCGCCACCTCATCAGGAGCATGCCCAGGCGTTGTAGGGAGGTCATACAGGCACGTGGAGGCCACACACACTACTGAGCCTCATTTTGACTTGTTTTAAGGACATTACATCAAAGTTGGATCAGCCTGTAGTGTGGTTTTCCACTTTAATTTTGAGTGTGACTCCAAATCCAGACCTCCATGGGTTGATAAATTGGATTTCCATTGATTATTTTTGTGTGATTTTGTTGTCAGCACATTCAACTATGTAAAGAAAAAAGTATTTAATAAGATTATTTCTTTCATTCAGATCTAGGATGTGTTGTTTAAGTGTTCCCTTTATTTTTTTAGCAGTATATTTCAATTCAATAATCAAACAGTACACAAGGATAGTGTTTGATTTAGTTTAGTTTAGGATCCCCATAAGCTGTTGTACATGATCCCTTAATGATGTCACTTGTTAAATCCACTTCAATCAGTGTAGATAAAGGGGAGGAGACGGGTTAAGGAAGGATTTAAAATACTTAAGACAATTGAGACATGGATTGTGTATGTGTGCCATTCAGAGAGTAAATGGGCAAGACAAAATATTTAAGTGCCTTTAAAAGGGGTATGGTAGTAGGTGCCAGGGGGCAACGGTTTGTGTCAGGAACTGTAACGCTGCTGGGTTTCTCAGGCTCAACAGTTTCCTGTGTGTATCAAGAATGGGGCCGGAGGAGATGGCTGCCATTTTACGGGCTCCTAACCAATTGTGCTATTGTGCGTTTTTTCGCGTTATTTGTAACTTATTTTGTACATAATTTTCTGCCAGCGTCTCTTATGACCGAAAAGAGCTTCTAGATATCAGGACAGCGATTACTCACCTCGTACTGGATGAAGACTTTTTCTTTAACGAGTCGGACGCAAAGGATTTACTTCAGACACCGGACAAGGCCCAAATCTCCGTCATTCGCATGAGGAAGAGACGGAGATATCGGGGATGTAGGTCGGGGTGCCTTGTAAGCATCTGACAGCGAGTGGGTAATCCACTTCTACCATCAGTCCTATTAGCCAACGTGCAATCATTGGATATTAAAATGGATGAGCTCCGATCAAGACTAACCTACAAACGGGACATTAAAAACTGCAATATCTTTTGTTTCACTGAGTCGTGGCTGAACGACGACATGGATAACATACAGCTGGCTGGGTTTTCCGTGCATCGGCAAGATAGAACAGATGCCTCCGTTAAGACAAGGTTTGGCGGTCTGTGTCTATTTGTAAATAACTGCTGGTGCACGAAATCTAATGTTAAGGAAGTCTCAAGGTTTTGCTCACCTGAGGTAGAGTATCTCATGATAAGCTGTAGACCACACTATTTACCAAGAGAGTTATATTCTATATTTTTCAGTGCTGTCTATTTACCACCACAAACTGATGCTGGCACTAAGACCGCACTCAACGAACTGTATAGGCCATAAGCAAACAAGAAAATACTGACCCATAGGCGGCGGTCCTAGTGTTCGGGGACTTTAATAAAGGGAAACTTAAATCCGTTTTACCTGATTTCTACTAACATGTTATATGTGCAACCAGAGGAAAAACAACTCTAGACCCCCTTTACTCCACACACGGAGACGCGTACAAAGCTCTCCCTCGCCCCCTGATCAGAACTCTATTCCCCGAATTCCTGCTCATAAGCAAAAACTAAAACAGGAAGTACCAGTGACTCGCTCAATACGGAAGTGGTCAGACGACGCAGATGCTAAGCTACAGGACTGCTTTGCTAGCACAGACTGGAATATGTTCCAGGATTCTTCCGATGGTATTGAGGAGTACAGCACATCAGTCACTAACTTCATCAATAAGTGCATTGATGACGTCATCCCCACAGTGACCGTAGGTACCCCAACCAGAAGCCATGGATTACAGGCAACATCCACACTGAGCTAAAGGCTAGAGCTGCCGCTTTCAAGGAGCAGGACTCTAACCCAGATGCTTATAAGAAATCCCGCTATGCCCTCCGACAAACCATAAAACAGGCAAAGCGTCAATACTGTCATGTCCTGATCTGTTTAACCTGTCCTTTTGATTGTCTCCACCCCCTTCAGGTGTCGCTTATTTTCCCCAGTGTATTTATCCCTGTGTTTCCTGTCTCTCTGTACCAGTTGGTCTTCTATGTTTCCAAGTCAACCAGTGTTTGCCCCTTTCTCCTGCTTTTTGCATTCTCCTTTTTCTAGTCCTCCTGGTTTTGACCCTGGCCTGTTTCTGGACTTTGTACCCACCTACCTGACCATTCTGCTTGCCTTTGACCACGAGCCTGTCTGCCACTCTGTAACTCCTGGACTCCGATCTGGTTTTGACCTTTTGCCTGTCCACGACCATTATCTTGCCTAACCCTTTGGATTAATAAACATTGTAAGACTCCAACCATCTGCCTCCTGTGTCTGCATTTGGGTCTCGCCTTGCGCCTTGATAAATACAGGACTAAGATTTAACCGTACTACACACACAGACACTCGTCGGATGTGGCAGGGCTTGTAAACTATTACAGACTACAAAGGGAAGCAAAGCCGCGAGCTGCCCAGTAACACGAGCCTACCAGACGAGCTAAATTACTTCTAGGCTCACTTTGAGGCAAGCAACACTGAAGCATGCATGAGAGCACCAGCTCTTCCGGACGACTGTGTGATCACGTGCTCCGCAGCCGATGTGAGTAAGACCTTTAAACAGGTCAACATTCACAAGGCAGCAGGACCAGACGGATTACCAGGACGTGTACTCCGAGGATGCGCTGACCAACCGGCAAGTGTCTTCCCTGACATTTTCAACCTGTCCCTGACCGAGTCTGTAATACCAACATGTTTCAAGCAGGCCACCATAGTCCCTGTGCCAAAGGACACGAAGGTAACCTGCCTAAATGACTATCGACCCGTAGCATTCACGTCTGTAGCCATGAAGTGCTTTGAAAGGCTGGTCATGGCTCACATCAACACTACTATCCCAGAAACCCTAGACCCACTCCACACTGCCCTTTCCCACCTGGACAAAAGGAAAACCCATGTGAGAATGCTATTCATTGACTACAGCTCAGCGTTCAACACCATAGTGCCCTCAAAGCTCATCACAAGGCTAGGGACCCTGTGACTAAACACCTCCCTCTGCAACTGGATCCTGGACTTCCTGACGGGCCGAACCCCCAGGTGGTAAGAGTAGGAAACAACACATCTGCCACGCTGATCCTCAACACGGGGGCCCCTCAGGGGTGCGTGCTCAGTCCCCTCCTGTACTCCCTGTTCACCCATGACTGCATGGCCAAACACGGCTCCAACACCATCATTAAGTTTGCTGATCACCGACAACAATAAGACTGCCTATAGGGAGGAGGTCAGAGACCTGGCAGTGTGGTGCCAGCATAACAACAACTCCCTCAACATGATCAAGACAAAGGAGATGATTGTGGACTCCATCCCCCCCTTTCACATCTACGGGTTGTAGTGGAGCAGGTTGAGAACTTCAAGTTCGTTGGTGTCCACATCACCAACGAAATATCATGGTCCAAACACACCATGACAGTTGTGAAGAGGGCACGGCAACGCCTATTCCCCCTCCGGAGACTGAAACGATTTGGCATGGGTCCTTAGATCCTCAAAAAGTTCTACAGCTGCACCATCATGGCTGGTTGCATCACCACATGGTATGGCAACTGCTCAGCCTCCAAACGCAAGTCACTACAGAGGGTAGTGCGTACAGCCCAGTACATGACTTGGGCCAAGCTTCCTGCCATCCAGGACCTCTATACCAGGCGGTGTCAGAGGAACCCCCTACAAATTGCCAAAGACTCTAGCCACCCTAGTCAGAGACTGTGCTCTCTGCTACCACACGGCAAGTGATACCGAAGCACCAAGTCTAGGTCCAAAAGGCTTCTTAACAGATTCTACCCCCAAGCCATAAGACTCCTGAACAGCTAATCAAATGGCTACACATACTATTTGTTTTTGACCCCCCCCCCCCACCCCCACCCACCTCAATTTTCTCGCTGCTGCTACTCTCTGTTTATTATCTATGCATAGTCACTTTACCTCTATCTACATGTACATATTACCTCAATTACCTCGACTAACCGGTGCCCCCGCACAATGACTCTGTACCGGTACCCCCTGTATATAGCCTCGCTACTGTTATTTTATTGTTGCTCTTTAAATATTTTTTATTTTTCTATTTTCTTATTTTTTTAAAATATTTTTTTATTACTTCAGTTTATGTTAGTAAATACTTTCTTACACTTATTTTTCTTAAAACTGCATTGTTGTTTAAGGGCTTGTAAGTAAGCATTTCACTGTAAGGTCTACACCAGTTGTATTCGGCGCATGTGACAAATAAAAATGGATAATAAAATGGATAATAAATAAAAATTGAATGGTCCACCACCCAAATGACATCCAGCCAACTTGACACAACTGTGGGAAGCATTGGAGTCAACATGGGCCAGGTTTCCTTTGGAACACTTTTGACAACTTGTAGTCCATGCCCTGACGAATTGAGGCTGTTCTTAGGGCCCTGACAAATTGAGGCTGTTCTTAGGGCAAAAGGGGGTACAGCTCAATGTTAGGAAGATGGTCCTAATGTTTTGTACACTCAGTGTATGTTTACAATGTATGCATAGGTAGGCAAAAACACTTGACCAATATGGTTAGTCACATGTACTGTAGGGATGGCTATAAACTCTTCCCACAATCTCTAATTCATAGCCTGTTGCTACTACAGAGGTGGCATTGTAAGTCTGAAATTGATTGGTCATGTCATACCTGACCAACTTCCAAGATGCAATTAACTCTTCTGTTTCCCTTCATCATAATGACATACAGGCTGTGTCCGAAATCTGGCTTGCCTACTACTTACTGCATACTGTGTACTAATTGTACCTCGTACTATTTAGCACGTAATGATTAGTAAAAAGTATGCAGTAAGCCACGGCCGAAACGGAAACAAATGAGCTCAGACTGTAAAAAATCTTGACATCGGTGTACTTCAGGTCGGAGAAGTTGTGGCTTTAGGATGATGCCCGAGTTTCTGACTTAAGGTTTAAGTGCCTTTCAACGGGGTATGGTAGTAGGTGCCAGGCGCACCGGTTTGAGTGTGACAAGAACTGCAACGCTGCTGCAACGCACACAGTTTCCAGTGTGTATCAAGAATGGTCCACCACCCAAAGGATATCCAGCCAACTTGACACAACTGTGGGAAGAATTGGAGTTAACATGGGCGCTTTCGACACCTTGTAGAGTCCATGCCCCGATGTTTGGTATACTCAGTGTACTGTATATTGTCAAGGCATCAAGACAGAACAACAGCAAAAGTCTTATACACTATTCATATAAACATATTCATACAGTATTAGATGTTTAGAAAGAGGAGAGGTGCTGTGATACAAGTGCTGTGTTTTCTTTAAAGATAAACTTCCTTTTTGCCTGAGTAACCTCTGGTGGCCGAGCATTCCATGATGTCATGTCTGATGGGGTATATCTGTTTGAATTGTACGCAAATAGATTATACAAGTGGTTAGGAATTTTGAACACACACATGTTTTTCAAAAATATTCCAGGAGAAGTAGTCAATTTCTCCTCAACCCTCAACCAGGAAAGACTTTCATTCTCACTGAGATAGTGTTTCCAAACCCTGGTCCTCCAGTACCCCCAACAGTACACAGTTTCGTTGTAGCCCTTGACAAACACCCCTCATTCAACTCATTGAGGGCTGAATCAGGTGTGCTTGTCCACGGTTACAATAAAAATGTGTACTCTTGGGTGTACTCGAGGACCAGGGTTGGGAAACACTGGTCTATATCATCCTCACACTGAGGTAGATCTTAGTGTGAAGACTGGTGGGGCCTTAACCGCTTGACCAACCTCAGGCACCGAGGTAGACTACCCATCTCAGTGTGAAGACTGGTGGGGCCTTAACCGCTTGACCAACCTCAGGCACCGAGGTAGACTACCCATCTCAGTGTGAAGACTGGTGGGGCCTTAACCGCTTGACCAACCTCAGGCACCGAGGTAGACTACCTATCTCAGTGTGAAGACTTGCGGGGTCTTAACCGCTTGACCAACCTCAGGCACCGAGGTAGACTACCTATCTCAGTGTGAAGACTTGCGGGGTCTTAACCGCTTGACCAACCTCAGGCACCGAGGTAGACTACCTATCTCAGTGTGAAGACTTGCGGGGTCTTAACCGCTTGACCAACCTCAGGCACCGAGGTAGACTACCTATCTCAGTGTGAAGACTTGCGGGGTCTTAACCGCTTGACCAACCTCAGGCACCGAGGTAGACTACCTATCTCAGTGTGAAGACTTGCGGGGTCTTAACCGCTTGACAAACCTCAAGCACCTTTTTTCCTGTATAGTCTTTTCGTTCAACATTCCCCATTCTCCCTTGTGGACACTTGTTACTGAGACACTAATCTTGGTTAACCCAGAACTAAGATCTTGCGGAATTTGGTCAGATGCTCGATTAAGGTACCAGAATGTTTACCTAGTCTGTCCACCAGAGATTACTGAGACAGCGAAAGCAAAAGTCTTCCTCTGTGCAGTCTTCTGTGCTTGATGTTAGTTAATAGCTGTGCCACTCTGGGTGTGGGCCTGTCTGCTGGACAGTAATTGACATGTGTTAAACTGCAGGGTTCTGCTCTGTTCCTGTCTTAGACTGAGGGAATCAGATGTCTCTGACTAGCCTGGTCCCAGATCTGTTTGTCTTGCCAACTCTTATGGTCATTGTCACAAACAGACCTGGGACCAGGCGTCTTTGACTAATCAATATATCTCAATGTCACAAGTATCAGTCTGTCTTACTTGTATTTGATAGAACTGCTTGCCAATCACAATTTCACACCTATAAATGTAAAGGTTTAAAATGAAAAGTTTAAATGAGTTTAGATGTCACGACTTCTACTGAAGTTGATGCCCCTCCTTGTTCGGGTGGTGTTCGGCGGTCGACGTCACCGGCCTTCTAGCCACCATTGATCAGTTTTTCATTTTCCATTGGTTTTGTCTGGTCTCTTTACACACCTGTTTCATATCCCAGTAATTATATGTTGTGTATTTAACCCTCTGATTCCCCTCATTTCTCTGTCGGTGATTGTTTGTTTGTTATGTACGTGTTGTTTCTATATCGGTGTGCGACGGGTTATTGTTTTACCCGGATTCTTTTCTACGTTGATTTTGGAAATAAATATTCCATTTTTTTAAACCACTCTGTTTTCTCCTGCGCCTGACTTCCCTGCCACCTACATACACGGACTATGACATTAGAATCTGTTTCCATCCCCAATTTTTTTACTGTGCAGTTTGTTACCAACCGCCAGAGTAGCAGTTTAGCAGCAGGCACTACAACTTTCCTAAGGATTCATATACCCAGGCATGCTTGAGAGGCTGTGTACTGAGATAATAAAAGCCCTCCAAAATTGTGATTTTAAAAAAAATTATCAACGTGCCTCTTCATTGCCAAGAAGCATATTGATATTTGTGCTTTAGATATAAAAACACTCTTCCTTTCCCACAAGGTTGCCAATGGACTGAATCTCATTATTGGTCCCCTTTTCAAAACAGGGTTACAAACACAATGACTGAATCACCCACTATCATTCAGGATCTCCTCAATGCCTGCCTAGCCTGGAGATTCATTTCTCTCCCTCATGTACATTTTTTTGTCTTCATTTCTCCATACAGAAGCTAAATGTCAAGCATGCCTGACTCCTTCTAGTGACACATCCATTCCGGCAGATAATTACCATAAGGGAAGTGATGCTTTAGTGTGCAGAGGGGAATTTAATTTACTCTGAAATAAAGAGTTTTTCACTTTCCAATTGACGTTTTAGATACGTGACTATTTAATTTGATTACCGGTCTTGAACGTCTTTGACTTATTAAGGTGTTGAAACCAATTAAGGGCTACATGCTGTTCGTGCTTCCAGATTATAAACTGTGAATACTGCTTAAAGATCCATGAAATAAGAAACAGGCTGAATATTTTGTTCATTAGTCTATTGGCTACATAGTGATGCTGTTATTATGAGGCAATCCAGGTAACGATATTTAATTACAGCAAAATTCTTTACAAAACGTTGAAGAACCTAAAGCAGTGTAGGATTGTGTTTGGTGTATGGCGTCTGGTCTATGATGATCATGTCTGTTAATGAAATAAAACATTGCTATAAATCAGGGTTTCCCATTTGGCAGCCCATGGTCCAAATTTGGCCCGTGGGTGATTTTATTTGGCCCCCCAAGTTTTCTGAGCAAAAAATACTATTTTTTTTACATCGTTGTACACTAACAAATCAGCTCCAAGTGATTTTCATTTGTAAATATTTTCCCATGGATAATAGAGAGATACTGTATATGTGATCGTATACAAGTGTAAGCAAGGTTTGAAATGATTATGTTTTAGTAAAATATACACTGCTCAAAAAAATAAAGGGAACACTTAAACAACACAATGTAACTCCAAGTCAATCACACTTCTGTGAAATCAAACTGTCCACTTAGGAAGCAGCACTGATTGACAATACATTTCACATGCTGTTGTGCAAATGGAATAGACGACAGGTGGAAATTATAGGCAATAAGCAAGACACCCCCAATAAAGGAGTGGTTCTGCAGGTGGGGACCACAGACCACTTCTCAGTTCCTATGCTTCCTGGCTGATGTTTTGGTCACTTTTGAATGCTGGCGGTGCTTTCACTCTAGTGGTAGCATCAGACGGAGTCTACAACCCACACAAGTGGCTCAGGTAGTGCAGCTCATCCAGGATGGCACATCAATGCGAGCTGTGGCAAGAAGGTTTGCTGTGTCTGTCAGCGTAGTGTCCAGAGCATGGAGGCGCTACCAGGAGACAGGCCAGTACATCAGGAGACATGGAGGAGGCCGTAGGAGGGCAACAACCCAGCAGCAGGACCGCTACCTCCACCTTTGTGCAAGGAGGAGCAGGAGAAGCACTGCCAGAGCCCTGCAAAATGACCTCCAGCAGGCCACAAATGTGCATGTGTCTGCTCAAACGGTCAGAAACAGACTCCATGAGGGTGGTATGAGGGCCCGACGTCCACAGGTGGGGGTTGTGCTTACAGCCCAACACCGTGCAGGACGTTTGGCATTTGCCAGAGAACACCAAGATTGGCAAATTCGCCACTGGCGCCCTGTGCTCTTCACAGATGAAAGCAGGTTCACACTGAGCACGTGACAGACGTGACAGAGTCTGGAGACACCGTGGAGAACGTTCTGCTGCCTGCAACATCCTCCAGCATGACCGGTTTGGCGGTGGGTCAGTCATGGTGTGAGGTGGCATTTCTTTGGGGTGCCGCACAGCCCTCCATGTGCTCGCCAGAGGTAGCCTGACTGCCATTAGGTACCCGAGATGAGATCCTCAGACCCCTTGTGAGACCATATGCTGGTGCGGTTGGCCCTGGGTTCCTCCTAATGCAAGACAATGCTAGACCTCATGTGGCTGGAGTGTGTCAGCAGTTCCTGCAAGAGGAAGGCATTGATGCTATGGACTGGCCCGCCCGTTCCCCAGACCTGAATCCAATTGAGCACATCTGGGACATCATGTCTCACTCCATCCACCAACGCCACGTTGCACCACAGACTGTCCAGGAGTTGGCGGATGCTTTAGTCCAGGTCTGGGAGGAGATCCCTCAGGAGACCATCCGCCACCTCATCAGGAGCATGCCCAGGCGTTGTAGGGAGGTCATACAGGCACGTGGAGGCCACACACACTACTGAGCCTCATTTTGACTTGTTTTAAGGACATTACATCAAAGTTGGATCAGCCTGTAGTGTGGTTTTCCACTTTAATTTTGAGTGTGACTCCAAATCCAGACCTCCATGGGTTGATAAATTGGATTTCCATTGATTATTTTTGTGTGATTTTGTTGTCAGCACATTCAACTATGTAAAGAAAAAAGTATTTAATAACATTATTTATTTCATTCAGATCTAGGATGTGTTGTTTAAGTGTTCCCTTTATTTTTTTGAGCAGTATATCTGTTTAGGCTTGTTGCGGTCAATTTGCAGTCTAAAATGTTTTTGTAATTATGTTCCAGGCCATTGACCATCAGCGCAAGAAAAAATCATATGGTGTAGAACATTTTTAACTGACTGAAAAGGGCTTTCATCCAGTCAGGATCAAAAACAAATTTTAAACACCCATGCTTTTTAAAAGTCTTACAGTGCAATATAACCCCATCATAATGCATTATACCTGTTGGCTTTATTAATGTTACTGAAAGTTTCAAAATAGTGGTGTTCAAAAACAAAACTGTACCACCTGCGAACATTGTGACGTAACATAAGCACCGTTGGATTCAACCTCTCTTTAAACTAGACTGTGTCCTTGTGTTCTGGTGTAGCCCCACACATGTTGAGTGAGAAGATCTGCTGTGTCACTGGGATAGGGTGGTATCTCTACGGCTGGGAAGACCATGCTCCTCTGCGGGTCATGATTGGAGCGTGGTTTGTCATGAGTCACGCCTCTGCTCCAGGATTCCCTCTGTCTGGCCTCAGGTCAGGAGTTGGGCTACGGGGCCTTTAACGCCATGACACAACTATTTATATTGGCTTCTCACTCACCGTAAGTTCCTTACTTGACCTGTACTGTAGCTAAAGATACCTTTATAGAGGCTGGATCAAGATAACTCTTTGGAGACTGTTGTAATCCATACTGACATGTGGAAACAACAGACCAAAAACACACTCCTGCGAAAAGTTCCTCTTTTGCACCATGACCAGACCAACTGCCTGCGAATGTTATGCTACTTTGTAGATAAGGGCTGCGTTCCACTGTAGGTGACTCAGCTATCCAGAACACGCTGCATCTCCACAGATAATACCACTCAGAAAGGTTAGACAATAATGGGATAATGGGGAACAACTGTCACTTTTCTCATAGCATACTTGCAGCAAAGATTCCCTGTGCCCGAAACGCCATTTAAGGTATTATAATGACAAAACGTGGCAGAGAAATGAGCCCACTTGTTTGAATAAAATAAGAGGTATATGACTCATTATTTATTGACAATTTCTATAATTATTCATCCACAAATTATTTTGCTTTGAATAATTTGAGGCAATGTCCTATTTGTGCATTCAATACTGTAATAAACCAATGTTCTGAACATGTTCGTTTTTTAAGTATACATTTGACAAACTACTATGAATTCTGAGAAAAATAAGACAAGTTAATGGGCCCTAAACTATGTTGGCTGAAATGTTTCTACTATGTTGGCAGATTTTGAATTCAATGCACTAGAAAAAAATGCAATTATATAGCGAAGAGAAAGGCAGTACTTCAAGAATCCATTCACCCTTGTGCACAGTCTGCCTATGGAGGGATATGCTGAGGTATTCCTAAACAAGGATGCAGCTGATTTACAGAGGCACAGTATCATTGCGTCAATGGGGATGCTTGTCTTTAAGAGTCTGTTGAAATTGTAATTAGGTGTTTTCACACATTACTTTTCTTCCCATTATTCCAATGGCAGTGCTGCTTGGAATAAATCATGTCAAATGACACTTCTAGAACAGATCATTATCCTCAAACTCATCACCTGATCTAGACAGATCTCCTTTTTTTCTCTCTTTTCAGGCAAACTAGTGCCACCTCAAAGGTATCTTTCCTACTGAAAGGATGTAAACAACGTGAAAGCTTGGGTGATAGCCTTTTTAAGTACATAGGCCCATTAGCCTACATTCCCAAAATGTAATTATTATGCATTTTTTAAATAATGAAATACGTGTTGAAATAGTATAAAAGTATAGGCAAGTATATGAGACTATATTCATTTGTTGATACATAAGCAAAAGGAAGGATGCAACTTTCTACAGTGGTTGTTGGTTGTTGTCAATGTAAGCAGTCACAATAGTTGTTCAAATATAATCGGAAAACCAACACATTTTGTTATTTTAATTGCACTGTGACTATTATAGCATGCCAGAACAGGGGACTGAAGGGGCGCTGCCCATGCAAGTGAGGAGTCCCCATCCTTCTCTACGAAATAAATAAATAAACAATGAATCGTCCAGTCTCCTGTGCGCCCAGCCTGGTGCGCCTCATCCCATCTCATGCATGGCTGCCAGTAATGGGCTACTGGGTGTCAGCTTTTATTTGCACGACACAAAGCAAGTGCCAAGGGCTGCTGCATCGACTCCCCGAGCAGAATCGGCCTCTGGATAAAAGCAAGCAAAATGCCTCAGTCGAGCACAGAAACATAGAAATGTTAGGCTGGAAAGAGGAAGTACAGTGGAGAGGGGAGGGACCGAGGGCAGAGTTCCATGGGGCTGCCGCGGCGCTTCGAACTTCTGCACATGGAGCGGGGGAGAGTTGGAAGAACTTCATACTGCAAACTCAAGGAATAGCAGGTAGAGTAACTTTCACGATACTTGTTAAGCTCAATGTCATTTAAAGTGTTGATTCGTATTTCTAAATAGTAAGAAATGAAAGATCGTTACTCTTTAAAAATGAACTATGTGACAGATTGGAAAACATTGTCCTGACGTCTGGGGCAGGTGCGTGAGCGTGAGCGTCTGCAATCCTGTGACGCGAGTGGTGAATGTAACGGAGTTGACTAAATCAAGGAAAATGTTAATGTTACATGAATGTTATACAATTTTGATACGCATTACAATTAATATCGAATGTATTTTCTTTGGAAAATAATGGAATCATGGAATATTTTCCTCCTTTCCCAAACAAATTTTAGGAGATCACAGGAATTGCTCACAATTATCATAACCATATCGAAGCAGTAGGCTATATGTCTTGCCATTGACAATTAAGCCTATTAGAATTAGGCTAAACATAAAAACAAAAACAGACATTTTCTTGGTTTCAAAGTTTTCTGTAGACTCGTTTCACTTTTCGTGCCAGATTGCCACCTGTTGCAACTGTGCGCATCCAGAATGAATATCTGAAGTCTACAAACCATTTTACATCATGTCATTCAAGCTGGATTTCTTATTTCAGAAGTCCACTTTCCATTATTACAAATGAAACCAAGTCAATTTAAATAACATGTATAAAATTCATCTGAACAGTCCTCAATGAAAGCGGAAAGAAATAGGCTATAACTGCGTTGCCGACAGTATGAAAAACGTAATCTGTTTCTATGCCCTTTTCAAAGTTACATGAAAAAGACACACACTTCAAAATTCCTTTTCAAGATGCCCAAGATGGTCTGAATTATTGGTTGGTCTGATCCGAACCTGACATGTGTGTTGATAGTATTGGTGGGCAGGGCTCAAGTATCGCCTACTGTTAACATGTTGTGAAACTGACATTCAACAAGAACACGATAGAATATTCATTTTCAGAGAAATAATGGGGAAACAACTCCACAATACTTTCCTCACACATTTGTGCGCTGGGACAACATTTTACAAGCTTCAACACGGAGGATATTTTATTCTTGTTATGTAGAACTACAACCATAAAACAATGAAAAATCCTACTCAAGACGGCTAATTAATTTGGTTAACATGGAGTAATAAGATATCCTATTTTCATTACTGCATTGTCTAGATTGTCCTCACAAAACTTCAAAAGCAATGTTGATCTTGTTTTAACTTGATTTAATTTGTTGTTAACAATAGTATTTCCATTTTGTTGACAGTCCAAACTGCCCTACAAAGGCCAAACGCAGTAACTACGTATTCCATTTTTTTTTTTACTGCAAATCTGATTTCAAAATCTTTTTATGTCTAGACAGACAGCAGTTTCTGATATTCCATGATATATTCTAATCAACTGGCTTGTTCTTGTGTCAGGAAACTATATACCACATGAATCAGAAAACACCCTTGGCCATTAGAACACCTTTTTGACAAAATTCGTAGTTACTGCGTTTTGCCTTTATAGGGCAGCATAGCCTACCTCCTCATTCAGTATTGACATTAAACAAGGTTAGGCTACTCACTTTTTTTTAGGGCAGCCAAACACTTGCATTTCAATTTGATAGCAGGCCTAAGGTATCTTTTTCTCTCTTTTCAAGCAAACCACTGCCACCTCAAAGGTTTCTGTTCTACTGATAAAATTAGATAATCATGTGAAAACTTGGGCGATAGCCTTATTATGGTAGGAATTTGCTGAATTATTTTTTTTGAATTGAAACGTTTATTTTAAAAACGAATCCAAAATTAAAAAACACAGCGACCTGTACAAATGGACTCACCCTCAAGATAAAAAAACATGATATATTTAAATGACTTTTAGTAAATCAAGCAATGAATTGCAACCCACCCCATAGCACAATGACATTTGATTTATCTGCTTCTTCCTATTGAGGAAGGTTGGAATGCTGCAAATACATGTTTATGGACACATCAGCTTCCTTATTATTAGCATACTGAGGAAGGAGACAGAGAAAGATAGGCAGTTATTAAAATGATTCTCACTGAATACCGGTGTAATGAAGTGTGTCAGATGCAAATGAGGACAATAAGGACACTCCTTTCAGTGCCCCTATACTGTAGCCCCTCTAACCCACAATAGGTGCCAAAACATCAGCTTACTACGATTGTCATCTATCAAATTATGGCTGCACGTTTCATTAATTGCTAATGAGTATTTTCTCTATAATTTTCAGATTTAAAAAAGAAAAGAAAAAGATGACTGTTTTGAGTGTTCATTATATT
Source organism: Salmo trutta (assembly GCF_901001165.1). Classification (NCBI taxonomy): domain Eukaryota; kingdom Metazoa; phylum Chordata; class Actinopteri; order Salmoniformes; family Salmonidae; genus Salmo; species Salmo trutta. The sequence continues at coordinate 27,532,928 of NC_042961.1, read as the reverse complement.
ACGTGGTATAATATAGTAGGGCATAGTTCCCCAAATGGTGGTTTGGGACCCACAGGTGGGTCGTTGCTAAGGCATGAGTGAGTTGTGGCACAAATACTGTTTTGTTTCACACTGGAATGAATGAGGTGGGTCTCAATACACAAAAAGTAATTCATATTAATTTTTACATCTCAGTATCAAAATATATGAAATGAATCAAGCTGATTACATAATTTTTGGGGGAATAAATTAGCAACAACAGTCACTGTTCTTAATTTGTTGTCCAAATGGATGATTTTCTGGAGAAACAAATTAGGATTTTCAGGTACAGTCTTGAATCCCACTTCTCACAGAAGCAGCATATACTTATAATAGTTTGAGTGAAAACATTTTTTTTCAATAATAATACCTGATATGATAAAATTCTTGTTTGACTTTTCTTTAAAAAAGTTTTTAGAAACTTAGTCTAATGTTCTACATCACCCCTCAGATTGTATTGATTTTCATATGACTGTTTTATTCATTCATATAGGCCCCATATTATTCACATATGTTTTATGTTGATATTCCTGACATGATAAATATGTGTTGCCAAATTATAGTTTACATTATAAAATCCTGTCTGTCGGTTTTTACTTCCTCCCAGTATCCAAAGTTTTCTGTTGTTGTACACTTTGGCTGTTTAACGGTTTGGCTGTTTCAGTCTCCACCCTGCTCCCTGTCGTGTGTTCGCACCCTGCTCTGTACAGCCCTTCCACCCCACCCGCCATCCATCCCTCACACACACACACGCACACGTGTACGCATACGCGCGCACACACACACACACACACACACACACACACACACACACACACACACACACACACACACACACACACACACACACACACACTCCCTTGAGTTAGGACTGGGGGTGTTGTAAACCCACAGCCCTCTTCCTGCCTCTCCTCCCCTTACTGAGCGCACTCAGACCCACTGCCATGACTCTTCCTACCCTTTGTGAGGCACTTTCAGAAAGCAGGTGTTGCCCTTAGTGCCTTGTTTTGTCATATTTGACTAAGGTGGTGTCATTCTGAAATATTGTCTGAATGAAACCATCCACAAAACACGAAATATATTGAGAACTGTCAACAAGAAATAAACTACAACATAACATATCATTAAGATATCCAACTAATTGTCACAAACACCTGTGGTTTATAATGAACCAGGAAACAAAACGATGATAAAAAAAATAAAAAATAAAATGTAATCTAGCATAACTAAAAGTAATAACAGTGTTACTTTGGGTGAATATACAGCTTTCTGAATGCCTTAACAACTGTGTTGTGGTTAAACATGGGAATGCATTTCTCACTTCTGTGAAAGTCCCCCACCAACACGATCAGTATTTCCCTTCGCACCATTCGCCCAGAAAAAAAGGCACATGAGAATACCACCCCCTCCCGACCTCCAAACTCCAGATGCTAAAGAATGATGGTGCCGGCAGGGCCTCCTAGTCCTGTATCGACACACCAGCATGCAACACCCACTGTGCTCGCTGCGCCAGCATCTTCTGCACCAATGACCTCTGCCCTTCCTACCCCCCCCCCCCCCCCCCCCTTGCCCCAACCCACCACCACCTCCCCCACTTGGGTCCTGGGTGTTCGTGAGTTGTCGAACCTCTGTCTTGACTCGCCTGTCCGCTGAACGTTGTGCCTTGCGACCGCAGCAGGGGCTGCTTGGTGGCTTCCCACTATTTGTTCCAAATGTGTGGAGCCATCTGTCAGTAAAACAGGAAGGCCTAGGTTCCCCTTCTCCCTCGGGCTCGCTTCGCTATTTTAGGGAGCTTCACTTCTCCCTGTGTGGCTGGCTGGGCCGGGAAAGCGGCTCCACCAAGGGCCTTCTTGAAGTGGCGGAGCCGAGGCTGAGGCTGTTGTGCCCATCTGCTGCAGGCTTGAGGCGGATGCATTATTAATGGGGCCACGCGCACTGGTGACTCCTCAGATATGCAGCAGGCCCCTGGCCAGGGGATGTGCTCTTCTTCACTAAATTCCCTCCTCTTGTGTGAGAGAAACTTACTTCGGTGCCCCTTGGCCTTCTCCTTCCTCTATCTCTCTCTCTGTCCCCTGGTTCTCTCTCTTTACTTTCGCTCTCTGATACACTCTCTGTCTGTCTTGGTTCCCTCACCTCTCTATCTCTGTATCCCCCTCCCCTCCCCTCTCCATCTCTATCTCTCTCTCGGGGTCCCTCTCTTTATTATCTTTCTCTCTCTCCTCTCTCTTTGTTTCTGATTGCGGTGCCTCTCGCACACGTCTTTGCGCGGGTAGTGGCGCGCTCAGCGGTGCATGCTCAGTAAATTAGAGTGAACACGAGCGTCGATCAGCTGGGCACGACAAACAGCCGTATCCTCAGTGACCTAGGGCCACTGAATTTTCTGCTTAATTTTGCGGCAGTCAGTTTGCGTTTTTGGATGATTAGGTGGCAGGAAATTAACAATAAATAACAAATGTGGTCTGAAAGCCCCTCATCACCATAGCCCATCACGCAGGGCCAAGCCACTCTCCCAGCCCATCCTCTCTGTCAGACATGTAATGAAAACGTCTGTAATTCTTTGTAATGTAATGGGACAGCGGTGTGTCTTTCGGTGTGACAAAAGCGATCTTGCCCGGGGGTGACAGAGTTGTACAGAGAGAGGTCATAGCTTTAGTCAGTTGTGGCTTTTTATAATGTTGTCTTTTTTTTCAGCCCTGCGGTGCCGTTGATACAATTTAAACACATCTACATCTCTGTCTCGCTCCATCCCATTAGAGTACCTGCACCGAATGGAGACGCAGGAGGCACAGGACATGTCTCAGATGCCAGGTAAGAGCCTCTGTTTTCAGACCTCAGAGTGGGAGTTGTACAAGAGCCCAAGCCGAGCGGCACAGTCACCGCACATCAAATGGATTATAGATGATTATGGCTCTACCATATGAGCAATAATGAACCGTGTTCTGGTGACTAATGGGTGTTTTCTGGTGTTTACCCATGCAGGCAGGGACAGCCCCCCTCCCAATGACGTGTCTGAGGACCAAGACGAGGCCATGCCCGTCCCAGAGGACCTGTCTGCCAGCTCCAATTTGCAACACAACAATAGGGGTGACAAAGGAGGCATGGGTGAGTGACAGTTCATATGAGTCTGTGCCACGTATGTTTCAATGTACCACTCCCACATCAGTAGGCCTATAACCAGTTATTACACCTAGACCAGTGTAGCCATCAAACCTTCACCTGTATGCCCCAAAACCTAGCAGTTTCCATAGCAACTTCAGAAATATGTATACCTTCACAAGGACAAAAGTAATAGTATTGTTCATACTACTTATAATGAAAATAATATGATTTAAAAAGAGCAATTATCATAATATATTAATAAATGTCATATGATGAATACATTTATAATAATGCATGCTTGTTACACCTGCCTGCACTAGATACAACAGCAAAAGTTCCACCCTCTTATTTTCTTAACAGTAAAATAAACCAAAAACTACATTTCATAAAAACAAATGTGTCAGTAACTTAACTATTTTGTGTTAGTAAAATAACACTTTTGTAACGATATCCCAACCAGTAGTTACCACATGAACAACAAATCCCTTAGTTCCGCTCATTAGTTGCAACCTAGCGCTTAATCAAGCTTAGTTCTTTTGAACATGTCGTCTTGATGCATTTAGGTCATTGGCAGGAACGGTTGGACATTTCTCTCATCCGTCACATGATGTGCAAAACCTTAAGGAATGGTTAATGTGGCCTTGATATGAGGATGTAACTAAATTAAGCCAGGGAATACCATTAGCTGATCTACAAGTGAATTGAAACTCGGGACATGACTGGCGTGTCAGGGGACACCAGGCAGCATTTACCAGATGAAGTTTTGGAATTAGATTTTTTTTTGCTTCATGAGAACATCTGTGAACCCCCTGCCCCCAGTGCTGCACTACCTGTGTACAAGGTTAACCATATCATGTTGTATACGTAAAAGTACAGTATCTCATACAACCATATCTATGGTAGGTTTATGGGACGTGTTGTTGATTGTGATAACTGGAATACACAATAAGTGTTACTATAATTTGTGGTGTAAAAATGGAACGTCCTTTCATATTAGCTCCAGATAGCTGTGTGGTGTAGTTTTACCCTTGTACTTCGAGGCTGCGTTTAGTCAGAGCAGAGGAAACTGAAATAGGATGTGCAAGAGTTTCCTAAGAAGAACTTGCCGTCAGGCAGTTTCAACACTCCAGGAGATAAAGTCTTCAGGAGCAGAGCCAAGATCGGAGATCAGCATTGCACATCACCAGTGCATCGCACCACCACACAGCCCAGCGCACCTGCAAACACACTCACGCTTTCACTTCAACTGTCAAGCTTTTAACTCAGAAGCACACATAAGGAACTCCAACCCTCGCCGGCATGCCATAGTTTACGACATGCACCAGGAATTTATTGTAACTGCCCTACTAACCATGAAGTACACATTTATCTTCATCAAAAGTCACTTAGTCAATGTGAAAAGGTCTGTCAGCATTGAGGTGAAATCATCGTAAAATATTTTGAGGCTTTCACCTGCCGCAGCTGCAGTTCCAAGGTTTATCCATGAGCCACCAATTGATTGACTTTCTGAAGCATTACATGGACTATACTTATTTTGTTTATCATAAATGCTCCTTTTTTTAGGGCTTTGTGCATGTTTGCAGTTGAGCTAGCGCTGGAAGAGGAGGCCATAGGTGCAGTCCAGTCAGGCAGTTCTTTCTCCATATGACTGTCTTTGTGATTGAGCCTATGATTAGTAATTTCACTCGCCGGATTTGACATATTTAGGGAAAACTGCTCAAATGACTAAAATATTCACTGATGCACAATGGGGCCCATGCCATAGGGATTTCAGTCAGACAAGTCAACATTTTTTTACATACCTAAGAAAAATGAATGACAATTGTCAATCAATTTGGGAATGTTGTTACAGACATTATTCCCATATTACATCAGCAATAAAATGTTATAGTGTCTTCTTTGGCGAGTTAGTTTTTTTAAGGATGTGTTGTATGATTCCTAACCTCTTTATCTGGTCTTATATTATTTTGAAACACAGGAAGAGGTCCTGAATCAGGACAGAGGTCTGCAGAAACATAGACAACACTGTGTGTGTGTGTGAGTGTGAGTGTGAGTGTGTGTGTTTGTTAGTGTTTGTCTTTGAGTGTGGGTGTGGGTGAGTGTAAGTGTTTTTGAGTATGTGTTGCTCTGCACTCCCTACAGATCTAATCACCACTGTGAGAGGAAGTGACTGTTATACTGTATCTATGCAATGCATCGCTGGCTCTCTGATAAACCCCAAAATGCATCAGGGAGTTATTATTATCTGTTAGGATCATGTGGTACAAAGGCTATTGGCCTGAACTGCAGGGCGCAAGCAGGACTGTGTAACTGAGACAAGGAGGCTGCAAGTATAACAGAATCTCAAGACCTCAAAGCCAGGTTGTTTGTTGCAGTTTTCCATTCACTTTCCAATGCTAACAAACTGTAGGTTTGTCCTACACAGCTTCTCTAGTTTCATCCTACACAGCCTTCACCATATGATTCAAAAAGCCCCAAAAAGGATTTCCCTTGTGTGGGAAGGACAATACACATTGTCACAAAAGGTAACCTTACTGAATTAAATTATCTGAAAATATTTTTTGTCATTACAGTCACACAGACACCTAGTTTCCTGAATCGGGTCACAAATGACATGTCACGGTATGCCTGTCCGGTGACACAATTTCTCTTTCAGTATGTATGAATAATTAGGGCTATCCAGTCTTCACGACAATCCTGTCTATTTCAGACTGAAGTGGTAAGCTTTTGAGTTCCCTGAAAATGCTAGGTTAGTTTCGAAAGAGTGGGGAAAAGTACACTTTGCTTTTGGTGCTCCTTATCGAAACTGACACACCCAATGGAATTGTGTTCAGTATGGCGTCTATGTGGTTTTACACACATGTGGTTGGTTCCACAGCGGAGTTAGCACACACTGGGCTATTTTCATCAGACACTGAGAAAAGCAGCCCCGTTGCAGGAACCTCGGACAGGCTGTTTTTAACTTCCACACGACATAACTGAGCCATCATCAATGGCTTGTTATCAGTTACCTGTGTTTCCTATTTTTTTGCTAGTTCTCTCAGAGTAGATTGTGCGTTTCAGTGTGGGATCTCTTTTGTACCAGCGAATCAAATCAATGACACTGGAGCTGTTACTAAGTATATGGTCGACTACAATGTTGAAAATAATGTCTTTAGTTGTTTTTTTTTACTTCCAAGCAAAGTAAATAAGCCTAGGGTTTTGTCACGGAAGGTCTCTGGAAAGATACTTCAGTTTCAGTGGTCTACACCAACCCTCATGTTGTCATTCTGGCCCCTCTTTAACCCACAGGCTCATAGCTGAGCTAGACAGCATTGACATCGGCAAGGCCGAGGGAACTACTACTGCTGCGCTGCAGCTTCTCAGGGATATATGGGGAAGTCGAGACTAAATTGGGGATGGGAAGAAGGGCTTTTACTTTATATCATGCTTGTCACACATCCTGATTTACTAGTTTTGGGAAGCAAGTGTCAAATCTCACAGGAAAGGACAAACAAAGAGATAGTGCAATAAACCAACAGCAGTGAATCACTAGCTCCAACTCTCAATTTCAACACCAGACATTTAAGTCAAATGAACAATACATATTTTACTATGAATAATATAGAACCAAAAGGCAACAGAAAGTCTCAGTGAGATTCTAAAGGGTAACACCATTGCAACAAGAGCCCTTTCTGGAAGTGAAATCTTTTTTTCTCTCATTACTGTAATCACATAGACGTTTAAAAAAGAAAATGGTTGTATTCATGTTGTAGCCAACAACCCAGTAATCCTCAGGTCTATGATTCTGGCTGACCAGTAGGCCTAACATGCTTGTGGAGATGCGGGCCTTAACTCAGCATCTGTGGTTAGTGATAATATGCTCTTTATGGTTATCAGTGCCCGGGGTGTTCTCTCTATGTCAGTAGTAACCTGTGCCTTTCTGCTTTCATCTAGCTAACTTCCTTTGTGCCGGGTGTGCGATTTCTATAAGCATATGGTTTGTGTTTCCCTCATCTCGCCTGCTCAGCGGAAAGACATGTAGTGGTCTATGTGTCCACTTGCAAAGACAAGTAACAACAGGCAAACAGACAAAATGTTGGGCTACAAACAAAATGTTGTATGGTGAGGGAGGAGCATTTTTTTTTATACAAGGCTGCCACGGACGTACAGTATTTCAGCAGTTAGCATAACATAACTAATTTTAACGTTATTTGGTCTTTGGTCTGTCCACTATCACCAAGGTGGTGCTTAATTGTATTATTTGAGTAGTTAGCATAGTACTGTATACCAAAGGCTGATTTGATCCAGTATCACCAAAATGGTATTCAGTTAATACTGAAGTTTCATCTGAGAGCAACAAAAAAGTCAAAAAGAGTTCACACAAGTTGCCTTTCCCCCCATCTCACTGGATGAATCATGCATTATGGGAGCTTGTTCCCTAGGAGTGTCAGTGAAAACAAGCGTCCCACAAAAGACTGTTTCAGTTACACTGTTTTACAATTCCTTGTCTGTGCTTCCCTTTCTGTCACCTCACCATAATGATTGGTATTTCGGTTAGGTAGGCCCTGTTTCTGAAGCTTCTCCTTTTTCCCTATAGATTCCTATATTTCATTATTTCCACTCCTTCCTCTTCGGGTGTACAAACAAGTTAGACACATGAGGAAATCAACCAACATGACATGCAAATCACAGGCTAATAGTTGAGGGATTGTCAAGGTTTTAAGTGGTTAAAAGTAAAGTCCAACAAACTGAGGAACCAGTCACTTGACCTGATATCCCTCCAATACTCAATCAGATGCCTGTCGTCACATTTCCTTTACATCCGCTACTTTGTATAGTTGTGCTTTTTGAGATGATAGATGTTGATTAAATAAAGGTTAAACAAAATATTTGTGCAAATGGATTGCCATGCCATAGTCTGGTTACAAAGTTAGTGAAAACAACAGTTCCCATTGGACAAAGAACTGGTTGAATCAACGTTGTTTCCGCATCATTTCAACCAAAAATTGAATGTGAGGATATTGAATCAATGTGGAAAACTAATTGAATTCGCAAAAAGTTAGCAACGTAAGGGCATTTAAACTTTTTTTCACCCAACTTTTAACCTATATCCAATGACATGGTGAATTTCTTTGTTGATTTCACATTGAATTCATGTTAGTTGACAATTAAACCAAATGTAAATCAAAACTAGATGTTACCAGTGGGTTATATCTATAAATCAAACATTCATTGTGTTACACTTAGAATGCAAGCGTTTTTGGATTATCGTTTACATTTTTTACATTTATTATTTCTCCCTTACTTGTTTGGTGTGCGAGTGTTAGTGTGCGTGTGTTTGTTTACCGTAGTTTGTTGGACTGGTTTACACCGCTGCCGTCCCTTGTTTCACACAGCTTCCTGTGTCTCTGTTTCCTGTTTATCTTGCTGTCATTTTCACAGAAGTGTGATGATGAGAGATGCAGTATGAGTTTCCCTATTTCCTTAACGAAAAGTTAAAAAAATATATAAAAATAAATGTAAAAAAAATAAAATAATATATATATATATATACATGTATATATAAAACATCTGTTATGTTTGATCTGGAGCACTGATCACAAGAACCCACTGCATGAGTTTACCAAATTTGTTTCAAAGTTTTGTCCTAGTGTGCTCAGCCAATCAAGTTGAATTGAGGATAGCTGCACAGAAAGTGCTGATTTACATGCTCTCACTCTGCAATGAACTTTTGCTATCAGTAAGTTCATTGGAGGTGAGGCATACCATCACCGATACATATTCATAGACTAAAACAACCATTCAAGTAGAGGGAGAAACAGACACGTGCCCTTAAACTAATAGTCACATATTGACCGATAGACAGTCAAAGATTTACATGTGCTCAAATAGTAACGTAGTAATGTACTCATATTTCTACACAGTAATGTAGGCTATAGTCCCCCAGAAACATGCTCCTATTCTAAACAGTGGCCCACTGCCCTCTTTTCCAGCCTGTAACATTAAAGTTGAGGCTCGCAGTGACGAGGAGAATGGGCTCGCCTTTGACATGATGATGAATGGCGAGGAGGAGGAGGAGTGTGCGGAAGACTTGCGCGTGCTCGATGCCTCGGGGGCCAAAGTGAACGGCTCCCATGCAGGCGGCCCCGGCAGCAAGGGCCCCTACTCCTCGGCCGGGGGTATTCGCCTGCCCAACGGGAAGCTCAAGTGTGATATCTGTGGGATAGTTTGCATTGGCCCCAATGTGCTGATGGTGCACAAGCGAAGCCACACTGGTAAGCCATCTGCGATACCCATCGCCCTTACTTTGCACCCACGCTCATTGGTAGGTAGCCTTACAGAGAGATCATGTGTATGTGGAGTGGAGAAGCTGAGATGGATTCTGTCAGTGTCTTTATCTTCACTTCAGACACAGAGCAGAAGACAGAGCACTGTTAGGGTAAATCTTTGTTCAAAAGTTTTATTCCAAAGTTGTCCACAAAGCATAGGCTACAACACAAGTAATTGGGTTTTCACACTATTTTACAGAAATGAATTGCATGCTTATCACCTAATAAGTATGTTTTTGTATATTGGAGAACTAAGCACCACTAAGTAGGATACCACGCTACAGTGCTAGGTATGCACCAATTGTGCTGTATTCTGTAAGAGAAGCACCAGGAGGTGATAACTGTTCCCATGCACTTTCTCAGTAAGTGAGGTGCAGTGAAGCAGTTGAATACTTGTTGTTTAGAAGTTATTGCTTTACCAATAGGAGTTAATTAATGATGGAAGAGCTTAACATGAGGAGATCAATTCCATTTAGTTGATGTGGATAATATAGAGCTTTCATTGGTTTGTAGTGGTCAAATGGCTTTCGGAGGTGTATTTTCACATAGTTACTGTGCTACAGTCAATATATTGGTCTGTACTGTTGTAAACAGGAGTTTTAGAGTAAAATATGGAAGTATTAGTCAAGTATGTCATGTGTCATGTGTAGTATCTAGATATTCTGTATGGGTGACTTTTGGGTGACTCATTCTCTGAGTGTCCTTTTAAATTATTACAAGAGAGAAAATGCTTGTGGTCTATTTGTTGTGTGATAAAATAAAAAAGTAAGATGAATATAGTCCCTAAACATGACCTTAAATCACAGTTGAAAAACAGGATATCAGCAGCAATTAAAAGGAATCTCCACAAAATGGCAATTATCCAAGTATTACAACTTTTTCAAAATTCAAAATTGATATTCTATTGAAATGAACCCAAACCAGTGGGGGGGAACACTTTTTAAAAAGGCACTTAACTGCCAAGCTTTAGAAACTAATGAAACCCAAAATGGAAGAAAGGAACACTAGACTAAATGTAAATGCAAAAGAACGTATAATAAAATATATAATGAAGTGCCTCCTATTTAAATAGAAAATATTCTGTGGTGAATCTGCTCCTGAAATGCATTTTTAATGAGTTTCCTTTTTTCTATATTTTTGCTGCTTCACTGGTGAGTCTTATTTTATGGGGCCTTTTGAAGAAGAAAAAAAGCCATATTAAAACCTTCTCACAGAATGCCACAACACGCGGAGAGGATGGATATTGGTTTATTCCAGAACCACTGATCAGGAAGACTGGCTCTCAACACAAAGTGTTTCCTTCGCTTTATTCAAATTAGCTTGAATTTGCATTGTGATGGGCCGCTCTTATTTTAGAGCCAAAGAAGAGGGAAAAAAATTAGATTTTCAGATCAAATTGACCCAGGCACTGGTGCATTACGAAACTGGCAGCCTTAGTCTGAAAGGCTCTTGTTCGATCAGAGTGGTAGTCGGCTCTGAGGTGCAGGGCCAGGGAGAGCACGGAGAAATGGAGTGTCACTCCGCTTTCAAACCCTCCTAGGCTGGTTGATTGGGTTGTGCTCCGAGTTCCTCCATCATCCACTGTGTTCAAGTACTTGGGAGTCTTTTAGTACAGTGACCCCGAATTCACATCCACAGTGGCGCTATTTGGGATGCTTTAGTTCCTGCATCCACATAGCAAAATTCAGACAATGGCTTTATACCTGGCCTATTATTGTCTGAGGAGAGGCTGTTCTCGTTGAGCTGAGCTGACATTGGTGTATCTCAAAGCAAACTAGAAACTCCCAATGCTTGATAAACTGATACAAACTACAAATTGGTCCATCTCCTGCTGTAGGATGACAAAAAAGAAAGCCCATTCATACATTCACCTTACACTGTCAACACTCTGCATGAACCCTCGTTTATCTAAAACATATATAATTCCAGTCATATAGGCCTACTCTTACAAATAAAACACTAATTTGCTATATTATTGTAATTTTGTGTCTGAGCTCACGACACAAGATTTTGCTGAAAATGTTCCTATTTAATGTTAACATCTACATGATAGTATCTACATAACTTACGGATGCCTATACTCCAGTTGTGTGTTTGTGAGATTTCAAACGTGTGCTTGTTAGGGGAAAATATCCAAACACTCATTTGCAATCTGCCAATTACATTTAAAGTGTTCATACTGCAGATGAGTGGCAGCCGTACCTGTGTGATGGCCCTCACAGCATGCTGTGTGGTGTTTCTTGTCCTCAGGAGAACGTCCGTTCCAGTGCAGCCAGTGTGGTGCTTCTTTCACCCAGAAAGGCAACCTGCTGCGCCACATCAAGCTCCACTCAGGAGAGAAGCCCTTCAAGTGTCACCTGTGCAACTACGCCTGTCGCAGGAGAGATGCCCTCAGCGGTCACCTGCGCACCCACTCCGGTGAGTTCGGAGGGGAGGAGTAGTGGTCAGTGTGCTGTGGAAACGGGCTGTGTTCATTAGGGCATGCGTTTTTAAAACCATTTTGCAACAGAAAATGAAAATGAATTTCTCTTATTGGACAAGTCAATGTAGTCCCTCACTGTTTCAGTCAGTTTTCTTCCGCTTAGGGCCAAATTAACACGACCATGGTAATTACCAGGTGGAATTGTGAGGGAACACCTACAGTGTACTCTGTGAGATGGATATCTTGTCTTATTGTGGAGTGGGAGCCATATCTGTCATCTGCAAAGAAATGATTGTAAAACCATTACATTTATCATGTGAATGAAACATGTGACTGGGTCTATTGGAGAATGAAAAACAATCCCATTATAGCTTAAAATACAACATACAGTATACACCACTCACAATATGGACAGTACTATGGACCGCACACATGCACTTGAATACCTCTCTCAATGTATTGCTGTCAGTGCTCACCGCTCTAGCAATGTCACATCTTACAGTTGGAAAACCCCACAAATGTGCCTACTGTGGGCGGAGCTACAAGCAGCGTAGCTCTCTGGAGGAACACAAGGAGAGGTGCCACAACTATCTCCAGTGTATGGGGCTGCAGAACAGCATCTATACAGGTTAGTGTCTGTTTCTCACCTCCACCCACACTGGTTGACCTACTGTGCACTGTAGTTTACTCATGACTCTCTGGTAGCAACGCTAATGAACCAACAATGTTGCAATTACAACAATACTCCCAACAGGTCAGGAGAACATTTTATGACATTTATCTGCACAATAAATGCTGTATCTCTATCAGTAAGGCTTCCATAATGTATTGGACGAGGGCTTTTGGCGGTTTCTGTTGACTCATACCCAGTTATTCTGAAGGGGAAAAACACTTTATTCAGTAGTAAAATAGAGTGGCAGCTTATTTTCTTGGATGCCGGATCGGTCTTTAAGTTTTACTACTTCATTCTGTGAATCAACGAACCATAAATAAGAGTCTGACGTCTTTTCCCTTGTAATCTTTTCAGTTCATGTTTTGTTAAAAAAATGAATGGACAGTTCTGCTTAAATCTAATAATAATTTCCTGAATGTGGAACACGGCTTAAAGTTAAATATAGTAAGATAATGTGGCTTTTGCTCACGTTAAAATACCTCTTGTACAAATGATCCATAGACGGTGGATGTGCATGTAACCTACTGATCTGACAACATTAGGAAGTGGGCCGAGAGAGCAGAGGTTTGTATTATTATAAGAGGAAATTATGAGACAGGTTGATCACTCTCCTTTGCTTAGTTAGTGTGTGCCTTCAGAAAGTATTCACACTCCTTGAATTTTTTCACATTTTGTTGTTTTACAGTCTGAATTTAAAATTGATTAAATTGAGATTTTGTGCCACTGGCCTACACGCAATACCCATAATGTCAAAGTGGACATTTTAGAAACGTTTACAAATGAATAAAAAATGAGAAGCTGAAATGTCTTAAGTCAATCATTTGGAAGGTGTATCAATACACCCAGTCGCTACAAAGATACAGGCATCCTTCCTAACTCAGTTGTCAGAGAACAAGGAAACTGCTCAGGGCCAATGGTGACTTTGAAACAGTTACAGAGTTTAATGGCTGTGATATACTATTCTTCAGATATACAGTTCGACATATTCTATACAGACACTGTCCATATTATCTATACATCCCATCCCACACACATATACAATGCATTCGTAAAGTATTCAGACCCCTTGACTTTTTTCCACATTTTGTTACGTTACAGCCTTATTCTAAAATTGATTAAATTAATGTTTTTCCTCATCAATCTACAAACAATACACCATAATGACAAAGTGAAAACCATTTATTTTACATTTTTGTAAATGTGTTAAAAATAAAAAACAGAAATACCTTATTTACATAAGTATTCAAACCCTTTGCTATGAGACTTCGAAATTGAGCTCAGGTGCATCCTGTTTCCATTGATCATCCTTGAGATATTTCTACAACTTGATTGGAGTCCACCTGTGGTAAATTCAATTGATTGGACACGATTTGGAAAGGCACACACACCTGTCTATATAAGGTCCCACATTTGACAATGCATGTCAGAACAAAAACCAAGCCATGAGGTTCGAAGGAATTGTCCGTAGAGCTCTGAGACAGGATTGTGTCGAGGCACAGATCTAGGGAAGGGTACCAAAAAATGTCTGCAGCATTGAAGATCCCAAGAACACAGTGGCCTCCATAATTCTTAAATGGAAGAAGTTTGGAACCACCAAAACTCTTCCTAGAGCTGGCCGCACGGCCAAACTGAGCAATAGGGGGAGAAGGGCCTTGGTCAGGGAGGTGACCAAGAATCCAATGGTTACTCTGACAAAGTTCCAGAGTTCCTCTGTGGAGAAGGGAGAACCTTCCAGAAGGACAACCATCTTTGCAGCACTCCAACAATCAGGCCTTTATGGTAGATTGGCCAGATGGAAGCCACTCCTCAGTAAAAGGCACATGACAGTCTGTTTGGAGTTTCCCAAAAAGCACCTAAAGGACTCCCAGACCATGAGAAACAAGATTCTCTTGTCTGATGAAACCAAGATTGAACTCTTTGACCTGAATGCCAAGCATCATATCTGGAGTAAACTTGGCACCTTCCCTACGGTGAAGCATGGTGGTGGCAGCATCATGCTGTGGGGATGTTTTTCAGCGGCAGGGACTGGGAGACTAGTCAGGATAGAGGGAAAGATGAACGGAGCAAGGTACAGTGAGATCCTTGATGAAAACCTGTTCCAGAGCACTCAGAACCTCAGGCTGGAGCGAAGGTTCCTCTTCCAACAGGACAACAACCCTAAGCACACAGCCAAGACAACGCAGGAGTTGCTTCGGGACAAGTCTCTGAATGTCCTTGAGCGGCCCAGCCAGAGCCCGGACTTGAACCCAATCGAACATCTCTGGAGAGACCTGAAAATAGCTAGTCAGCGACGCTCCCCATCCAACCTGACAGAGCTTGAGAGGATCTGCAGAGAAGAATGGGTGAAACTCCCCAAATCAAATCAAATTGTATTAGTCACATGCGCCGAATACAACAGGTGTAGACCTTACAGTGAAATGCTTACTTACGAGCCCCTAACTGACAGTGCAGTTTAAAAAAATATGGATAAGAATAAGAGATAAAAGTAACAAGTAATTGAAGAGGAGCAGTAAAAAATAACAATATATACAGGGAGGTGCCAGTACAGAGACAGATACAGGAGTGCCAAGCTTGTAGCGTCATAACCAAGAAAATCGAGGCTGTAATTGCTGCCAAAGGTTCTTCAACAAAGTACTGAGTAAAGGTTCTGAATACTTATGTAAATGTGATATTTCAGTTTTTTTTATGGGGTATTTGCTTTGTTATTATGGGGTATTGTGTGGAGATTGATGAGGACATTTTTTATTTAATCCATTTTAGATGAAACTGTAACATAACAAAATGTGGGAAAAGTAAAGAGGTCTGAATATTTTCCGAATGCAATATATATATACAGTATATACACTACCAGTCAAAAGTTTGGACACACCTACTCATTCCAGGGTATTTCTTTATTTTTACTATTTTATACATTGTAGAATAATAGTGAAGACATCAAAACTATGAAATGACACATATGGAATCATATACTAACCAAAACAGTGTTAAACAAACCTAAATATATTTTAGATTTTAGATTCTTCAAAGTAGCCACCCTTTGCCTTGATGACAGCTTTGCACACTCTTGGCATTCTCTCAACCAGCTTCATGAGGTAGTCACCTGGAATGCATTTCAATTAACAGGTGTGCTTTGTTAAAAGTTAATTTGTGGAATTTCATTTCTTCTTAATGCGTTTTATCAGTTGTGTTGTGACAAGGTAGGGGTGGTATACAGAAGATGGCCCTATTTGGTAAATGACCAAGTCCATGTTATGGCAAGAACAGCTCAACCCTGGAATGAGTAGGTGTATCCTCTTACTTTTTTATACTCTTACTTTTTAGATGTGTGTGTATTGTTGTGTATTAGATATTACTGAACTATTGGATCTAGGAACACAAGCATTTTGCTACACCCGCAATAACATCTGCTAGATATGTATATGCGACCAATAAAATTTGATTTGATTGGAGAAAACAGAGGATGGACTAACAACATTGTAGTTACGCCACAATACTAACCTAAATGACAGAGTGAAAAGATGGAAGCCTGAACAAAATAAAAATTATTCCAAAACATGCATTCTGTTTGCAATAAGGCCTAAAGTAAAACAAAAAAAATGTGGCAAAGAAATGAACTTTATGTCCTAAATATACAAAGCTTTATATTTGGGGCAAATCCAACACATTATATCACTGAGTACCACTCTTCAAATGTTCAAGCATTGTGGTGGCTGCATCAGGTTATGGGTATGCTTGACATCTGCAAGGGAGGTTTTAAGGATGAAAATAAACGGATAAGAGCTAATCACAGGCAAAATCCCAGAGGAAAACCTAGATTAGTCTGCTTTCCAACAGACACTGGGAGACAAATTCACCTTTCAGCAGGACAATAACCTAAAACCAAGGCCAAATATACACTGGAGTTGTTTACCAAGGTGACAATGAAGGTTCTTGAGTGACCTAGTTACAGTTTTGACTTAAATCGGCTTGAAAATCCACAGCAAGACTTGAAAATGTCTGTCTAGCAATGATCAACAACCAACTTGACAGAGCTTTAAGAATTTTTATAAGTTATAAATATTGTAGGAACCAGGTGTGCAAAGCTCTTAGAGACTGACCCAGAAAGACTCTAAGCTGTAATTGCTGCCAAATGTGATTCTAACATGTGTTGACTCAAGGGTGTGAATACTTACAATTGAAGTCAGAAGTTTACATACACCTTAGCCAAATACATTTAAACTCAGTTTTTCACTATTCCTGACATTTAATCCTAGTAAAAATTCCCTGTCTTAGGTCAGTTAGGATCACCACTTTATTTTAAGAATGTGAAAAGTCAGAATAATAGTAGAGAGAATGATTTATTTCAGCTTTTATTTATTTAAACACATTCCCAGTGGGTCAGAAATGTACATACACTCAATTAGTATTTGGTAGCATTGCCTTTAAATTGTTTAACTTGGGTCAAACATTTTGGGTAACCTTCCACAAGCTTCCCACAATAAGTTGGGTGAATTTTGGCCCATTCCTCCTGACAGAGCTGGTGTTACTGAGTCAGGTTTGTAGGCCTCCTTGCTCGTACACGCTTTTTCAGTTCTGCCCAAACATTTTCTATAGGATTGAGGTCAGAGCTTTGTGATGGCCACTCCAATATCTTGACTTTGTTGTCCTTAAGCCATTTTGCCACAACTTTGGAAGTATGCTTTGGGTCATTGTCCATTTGGAAGACCCATTTGTGACCAAGCTTTAACTTCCTGACTGATGTCTTGAGATGTTGCTTCAATACATCCACATAATTTTCCGCCCTCATGATGCCATCTATTTTGTGAAGTGCACCAGTCCCTCCTGCAGCAAAGCACCCCCACAACTTGATGCTGCCACCCACGTGCTTCACGGTTGGGATGGTGTTCTTCGGCTTGCAAGCGTCCCCCTTTTTCCTCCAAACATAACAATCGTTATTATGGCCAAACAGTTCTATTTTTGTTTCATCAGACCAGAGGACATTTCTCCAAATAGTACGATCTTTGTCCCCATGTGCAGTTGCAAACCATAGTCTGGCTTTTTTATGGCAGTTTTGGAGCCGTGGCTTCTAAGGTTATCTAGGACTCGTTTTACTGTGGATATAGATACTTTTGTACCCGTTTCCTCCAGCATCTTCACAAGGTCCTTTTCTGTTGTTCTGGGATTGATTTGCACTTTTCGCACCGATGTACGTTGAAATACATCTTCAGGTACACCTCCACTCAAATGATGTCAATTAGCCTATCAGAAGCTTCTTTAGCCATGACATCATTTTCTGGAATTCTCAAAGCTGTTTAAAGGCACAGTCAACTCAGTGTGTGTAAACTTCTGACCCACTGAAATTGTGATACAGTGAATTATAAGTGAAATAATGTCTGTAAACAATTGTTGGAAAAATTACTTGTGTCATGCACAAAGTAGATGTCCTAACCGACTTGCCAAAACTATAGTTTGTTAACAAGAAATTTGTGGAGTGGTTGAAAAACGAGTTTTAATTGCTCCAACCTAAGTGTATGTAAACTTCCAACTTCAACTGTATGTAAATTTGATATTTCTGTATTTAATTTTCAATACATTCGCAAAAAATTCACTTTGTCATTATGGGTTATTCTGTGTAGATGGGTGAGATTAAAAAAAATCTATATAATCAATTCTGAATTCAGACTGTAACACAACAAAATGTGGAATAAGTCAAGGGGGATAGATACTTTCTGAAGGCACTGTATTCCAACTGTCTCTCAATAAAAGCATCCTCATCATTGCACCCTGTAAGAAATCTACTTTCAGGGATGCTTAAGCCAATATTAGCAAGATCCTGTTATACAATAATCCTACATTTGATCGGGTCAGATTTTACTACTTTGATTCTGAAACCTACTTTTCTATCTTGCTTTCCAGTAGTAAAGGAAGAAAGCAACCAGAATGAGCAGAGGGAAGACTTAAGCCAGACGGGATCTGAGAGAGTCTTGGTGCTAGAAAGACTAGCTAATAATGTAGCCAAACGTAAGAGCACTATGCCACAGAAGTTTGTAGGTAAGGGATAAAGTCTCCTTCCTTTGTATACCACCAAACATTGCTTTAACTGCAAAGCACACGACTTAGGTTCCAAATGTGAGAGTTGCGTATTTCAGTTTGGTGCATTCTGATTTGCCACGATTGCGCTGCAGAATATGCTATTTAATAAAACAACACATATTCAGCATGATCACCCTTGTGCCTGGAATCTGTTATCATTATAACAATGTTTGAGCTTTATTTAAGTTGATCAAACATAATATTTCCATCGAATTCAACTTGATTCTAAGGCTTTGTGTATTACACCTTTATTTGAAGATGACTCTTACTTAAATGAAATGAATTAAATATATTAATAAGAATATATTGACAAAACATGTAAAAAATTACAACAAATAAAACAGAGTAATCAGCCATGAGACACTAAAGAATGGAATACTCGAAATAAGGAGAATCACCAATCAATATCAGTATAATTGTGACCAATACATTTTGGGGCGACAGGTAGCTTAGTGGTTAGAGCATTGGACTAATAACTGAAAAGTTGCAAGATCATATCCCTGAGCTGACAAGTTAAAAATCTGTCGTTCTGCCCCTGAACATGGCAGTTAACGCACTGTTTCTAGGCTGTCATTGAAAATAAAAATGTGTTCTTAATTGACTTGCCTAGTTAAATAAAGCTAAAGAAAAAAACTAATTAACATTGACCCCTAGAACTACAGAGAAACATTAGTGTTTGATCTGAGGATTTTCTATTTGAATTGTAACATTGGTAATTCATCTGTTTTCCCTTTCTAATCCTCAGGTGGGAAGCGTCTCTCCGACCTCTCCTTCGAGGGCAACCCCGGGGAACTGATGCAGCCTCATGTCATCGACCAGGCCATCAACAGCGCCATCAGCTACCTGGGTGCCGAGTCCCTGCGACCTCTCATCCAGACCTCCCCAACCTCCTCTGACGTGGGGGTCATTGGCTCCATGTACCCCCTCCACAAGCCGCCTCCAGAGGGCCAAGGGGCGGGGGGCCACGGCCTGTCAGCCAAGGACAGCGCAGCTGAGAACTTGCTGCTGCTCGCCAAGTCCAAATCAGCCTCCAGCGAGAGGGACGGCTCCCCCAACCACAGTGGCCAGGATTCCACTGACACGGAGAGCAACAATGAAGAGAGGGCAGGTGGCGGGGCATCGGGCCTCATCTACCTGAACAACCACATCACGCCTGCGGTACGTAATGGCGTGCTGCCCCTGGCGAAGGAGGAGCAGCAGCGGCAGTACGAGGCCATGCGGGCCAGCATCGAGATGGCCTCAGAGGGGTTCAAGGTGCTGAGTGGAGAGGGGGAGCAGTTGAGGGCATATTGCTGTGAACACTGCCGCATCCTCTTCCTAGACCACGTGATGTACACCATCCACATGGGCTGCCACGGCTTCCGAGACCCCTTCGAGTGTAACCTCTGTGGCCACCGCAGTCAGGACCGTTACGAGTTTTCCTCACACACGACCCGAGGGGAGCATTGCTACTGAGTGGCCCACTGAACACACACTACCACATGAACACACACACGAACACACAGACATACACCCACACACACTTGCTCTTTGAAAGTGGCGATTTTTATACATTGTCAAGAAGTTGCATGTTTGAAAAACAAAGAACAAGACTAGTTTATGTTAATTTCACATGTTCAGGAGGAAAAGGGAAATGATTCCTCCATCTGCTTTTTAGAAAACAAAAGGTGTTAAAATAACTGTTCAGTGAACAAAACAAACAACTTTAGAAAGGATTGTGCCTCAGCAGTAAGTATTATCTGTCACATACTGTATAGTTTTAAGTCATTGATCTACCCTTTGATGTCTGTATACATTAAATAAATGTCTGTTTTCTGATAGCCTACCTGGAGAAATATCTGTATATTTTATTCTAAAGAATACAATCATCCAATAAAGTTGGCTTTTAAATGGCAAGGTATTGCTTGACATTTACGTAAGGGATAATCAACAAGGGGCTATGTGTTCTATGTAAAATAGTGAACGGTGTGGAAGGTGTGTTCCACAACGTGGTAGAGGAGTGGAACTAAACCTTCCACTGAGTTGCATTATTAGAGCACCAAGTTGAATATCTCTTTTATACCATGGCTATAATTTAGCACATTTGCCACAAGAAATGTGTTACTTTGCAGGTAGAAATGTGTTCAACATTCACTGTGGAGTTTACTATAACTACAGTAGTTGCTGTGGTAACTAAACAGACTTTTTAAATTTAACCAGGCAAGTCAGTTAAGAACCAATTCTTATTTACAATGACGGCCTACACCGACCAAACCCAGACAACGCTGGGCCAATTGTGCACCGCCCTATGGGACTCCCAATCACGGCCGGTTGTGATACAGCCTGGATTCAAATCAGGGTGTCTGGAATGACACCTCTAGCACTGAGATGCAGTGCCTTAGACCACTGCACCACTCGGGAGCCCATGCTTGTTTAGCTAACCAAACCATCAGTCCTATCTTGCTATTATGAAAATCGGATTCAACAATACCAATATTGTTTTCAATTTGACTTTTGCTTTCAAAATGAGCTCAAACAAAACATGCAAGAATGAGCTATAGAATGAACTACATCCATAAGCAATATAAGCAATATACCGTGCATTATTTAACCAAAAAAAAAAAAAAACACACGTGAGGGGGTGTTATATATGGCCAATATACCACAACCCCCGAGGTGCCTTATTGCTATTATAAACTGGTTACCAACGTAATTAGAACAGTAACAATAAATATTTGGTCATACCCGTGATATACCACGGCTTTCAGCCAATGTGCATTCAGGGCTCGAACCACCAGGTTTATAAAAGCAATTATAAACTGGGTGGTTCGAATGTTGATTGGCTGACAGCTGTGGTATATCAGTCTGTATACCACGGGTATGACAAAACATTTATATTTACTGCTCTCATTACGTTGGTAACCAGTTTATAATAGCAATAAAGCACCTCGGGGATTTGTGATATATGGCCAATATACTGTACCACGGTAAGGGCTGTATCCAGGCACTCCGCGTTGCGTCGTGCTTAAGAACAGCCCTTAGCCGTGGTATATTGGCCATATACTGTACCACACCCCCTCTGGCCTTATTGCTTAAATAATGCATGCTCTAGAATGTCCTTCAAGCCAATCGGATATGAGAATTCAACAATGCCATGGTAAAGTTTTTTATACATTATTTATGCTGTGTACACATGCATGTGTTTCTTTTTGTAATTTATTAGTTGGTGTTAGGGTTTCCTATGTTTGATTTGTTCAGTTCAAACATTCCCTACCATTAATCAAATGTGATAGATGGATTTGAGTTGAATAAATGAATGACTAATCTCGAGTGTTATTTACTGAAATATATTTTTGTTTGATATAAAGTATGGATGGTATTCAGTTTTGTCCCAGCTTTTTACCTCGGTGGCAGAGAAAATGTTACTCTCAATTTGAACTGAACTTTTAAATTAACTTTACTCATATATCATGCTTGCAAATATCAATAAAGGATATTTTACATACACAAAACTAATACTGATATTTGGTATTTTTTCATAGTAAGATTCACCAGTGGCAGGTAAAATAGAGGATGCACAGTATTTTCCCACTGGACCCATGTCCATAGCAAACTTTTCACACTACTCCATTTCTACACATGGATATATAAATGAAAATTAATTGCAGTTATTAAAAGCAATTCAGAATCATCAGGGTGCAATATCTGGAACATTTATAAATTTAAAGCAAATAATATTGATCTGACGATATACCGTGGAATAGAGAACTGTGTTTGCTCTGTACATTTCACTCATTGACGTACAGTACAAGACCCGAAACATTTGAGTGAGCAACCCTATCAATACTTTCATTACCAAACCGTACTGCCATGATAACCAAATGGATAAATACATTTATAGAAATATGAAATGTAATTGCACTTTCTCAAACGCACCTAAATCGGTAAGTTCACAATGTGCCAGTCATTCAAAATGTAGCCGCTACTTGTCAAGGAAAAACAGACTGAATGATTGACATTCATATTCCTGGTGAAAATATATAATTTTTTTTTCAACGTAAAAACATTGCAGCCAACTTAATTAATGCTGAATAAATGAATGCTTATTGTATTTAAACTACGCATAAGATACTTTTCATGACTTTTAACTCCAACATGGGTTTGCTAAAGTGTCCGGACTATCAGGTTAAAATATAAAATATAAACAGATGAATGATATAATGAAACCACATGATCACCAAGCAGTGGTACACCAGGGCTTGAAGGACAGAGGCTTTGATTAGGTCATTTACTATAGTTTAAAAGATCTAGCAATAGAGGAGTAAGGTTCAGAATTCAGGAAAAGAACTACAAGGCAGGGCACTGAACACTGGACAACAGAGGTCCATGATAACCTGAGAGAAAAGAGTGCTTACACACAGAACCAGACAGAATCACTGCCGTGGGGGGGGGGGGGGGGATGCTAACACACAGAGGACCAGAGAAAGGAATGCCAGGCCAGAGAGAAGATGTGGGTGAATGCTACATATAGCACAGAGATAACCTAAAAGAGTGAAATAAATTGCCCGGGGGATACAGAACAAGAGAGTGGACAACTAGCTAGCTAGCACACTGAGGATGAGGCAGTGGAGCATGAGGCTAGGGCCAGGGCTCAGAGGACCAGGCCTAGCTTCCTGGAGAGAGAGGCGAGGCCCAGCAGAGCTCATCAGGGCTGTGCAGCGACAACGGTGTCCTTCCAGATGGCTACTATGTGATTCTGCAGAAATGGGAAGCAGCTGTGGGCAGCGCCGAGGCTCCCTCAACGCTTCACTGGGACCTAACAGGGGAGGGAGGACATTTGCATAAAAGGGATAATCTAGCCAACACACTCTCCCCCTGCCAGAATCCCAAATGTCACTTCCCCTTTCGGACAGTTTACTGAAATAGGCCTACTCTACCATTTAAGAATCAGTGAACTATTCCATTAGGTAGGATCCTATTTGACCATGCCATATTATGTCCAGAGAAAAAGATCATGGAAAAAAGCATCATAATTTAACATGCCGACAAGTCATATCTGTTCATCTTAGGAATTGTTGGAAAGGCGTTTATCCATGGACTGCAAATGTCATACTGGTCCTCACAGGTTTAGATTACATGCGCAGACAGTGGGCGACCGTGATCATAGCTCAAACTGGGACAAATGATAGGGCATAATACTGTGAAACATGGATATATGGGCCTATTTGGCAGTCAGCAACTAAAATAATACATAGGAAATATTTATCTGCAGTGTATCATCTTATATCCTCTTGACAGGGGTCATTTTCCTTTGTAGCCTAGTACTGTTCAACTTCAATTCAAAGCCAAAACTCAACCCAACATTCCTAGACATATAACATAAGGTGTTAAAGATACAAGACGGTAGAAGATTCTTGGTGTCAAGTGGCTGGATCCGCATGCGCCAGAGGAATTCTGTGCATCTGGCCCGGTCCAGCTGCGGGGAGCCCCGCTGTTCTGACAAGCTTCCACCAGCCCTCTGGGATATGCTCAGTACTTGCATTGCTGGCTAATTTTACAAAGTTTCAATACTGAAGCCAACCCCAGAACTCTGAAATATTAATCAGCGACTTGACAAAAAGATGAAAAATACATGAAATACTTTTTTTCATGGTCTTCCAGTTTTTCAAAGATTGTTTCATGAAAATTACATTACAATTTCATTTCATGTGTGCACAATCTATAATCGTCTACTTCTCGACCAGCGGCAGTCTATGTCCAGAAAGGCGTTCAACTTAAAAGGAGATCAACTACATTCAAAATCTCTGTTGACTCCTTCTGCATCTGGAGGACCAAGAATTGGCAGAGAAGGAAAAAAGTTGTGGCTTTAAGGAGAGGACAGTCTTGCATTTGGTGAAACCTGACTAAATAGCTTTGTGAGGTCAGCAGGATACCAAAAGTACTTGTTTAGGGATCATTCAAATATGGATTCTTACACAAACATTAAATTACAGTTTTCCTGTTTTGTCAAGTACCAGCTTAATAGCACATGGTCACTGTGGCAGGAAGAGAGGCAATACAAGGCAGATCTGTGGGCAAGCCTTAACATGAGACCAGGACACTCTCAGCGTTAACCAACTTCCCCAGACATGGTTGGCACATCCATTAGTTAAAGGCCTCTTGCAGCCGCTACCTTACTGTTATTTTTTTTACAATGAAAATGGTCAAAAAAGGGGAAAAAAATGCTTATCATAGACCAATTTCTTAAGCAAGAATTTAGCTAGGTCTGTCTGGGAGTTGTCTGAGTGAGAAGCCTAATTGCATGAGCCTAATGGGAGGGATCGGTAACCTGAAAAACTAGCTGCTATTGGTAGAGGTTTGAAACACTCTTTGTAATTGGTCTATTAAAGCAGCAATATGTAACTTTTTGGGCGACCGACCAGATTCACATAGAAATATGCGTTATAGATCTGTCATTCTCATTGAAAGCAAGTCTAAGAAGCGGTAGATATGTTTAAAGTGTTACATTTCTATGCCTCTCATTCTTAAGTTTTGTTTCTGCGTCTTTTACTTTCAGTTTTGTACACCAGCTTTAAACAGCTGAAAATAAATATTTTTCCAAAACCAAAAATATTGTCACAGCGGTTTAGATGGTAAAACAATTCTCTACACTATACTTGCTTGTTTTGTCACGAACTGAAATTAGGCGAAGTATTAGAATTTTTACAACCAGCAAATGGCGAGGTGATTTCTGCATAGTGCACCTTTATCTTATACCGCCTGGTGATGTCGCCAGGCAGGCCAAAACTCCACCAAACCAGGCTCAAATTTCAGGCGGTCTTCTCAAACAGCCTTTACACTAAAGGGGCAATTATCATAGTTTTCACAGTATTACTCCAACCCCTTAGTGTGGATATATATAAAACACAGTAAATAGACCAATAAGAGTTTCAAACCTCTCTGCCAATAAGAGCTAGTTCTCCCCTCCCCACTCAGACCACTCCCTGACAGTCCTAGCTAAATAATTTCTTTAGAAATTGCTATTTGATAAGCTATTTTTATTTATTTTTTACCATTTTAATTGAAAACAAATCACAGTAAGGTACTTCATTTTTACCCAGAAATTATTTGATAGAGAAAAACAGCTGCATTGGACTTTTAACAAACCGAGTTGATGAGAAACTGATAGCTGATGTAGGCCTATATTAATCTACTTTGGATGAACAGGTAGCGAATGGAGTGAAAAGGGAACATATTGCCACATGGCCCCATAACCCATCCTCAGAAAAACGCTTTGCCACATTTCCTCTCTGTGTACAAAGGAAAACCTGTTTGCAATGCATTACCGTAGAAAACATTCAGCAACTTTATTAAGAACATATTACTTACACCAACATCTTATTTAGTGAATCCAAGTGTAGAAAAACAAATAACCTATATTTGTGAATAAATATACTGTGCCAATGATCAGAAAGTGGAAAAAATCAAGTTAACATTCAGAAAGAATATTAAAATCTTATGGTAGTCTGTCGCAGGAAAACTAACATTTAAATGCAAGGTCATTTACTGAACAAAACAAATGAAATATATCCCCAACAGCAGTAAATGTTAAATATAGGCTGATATTTGTAATGTGAGTCTATACTGCTGCCCAGATCAACGACCACAACCAAAAGTCTTGTTCCACTCCTCATAGAGCTCCAGGTCTTTGGCTGAGACGCTGGGCCTTACTGTCCTCAGGGCCTCCTGGAAGTCACTGTGGAGGATGGGCCGCACCTGGTCGGGGGTGATGGTGGCAATGTCACGGAGCTGGATGCTCCGGATGGGGCCAAGCGCTGCCTCCCGACACAGCCCCGTCATATCAGCCCCAGAAAAGCCCTCCGTCCCTGTGACCACCGTCTCCAGCTCGTCCTCTCCCAGCTGGCTCTTCTCGCGGGCCATGAGGTGAGAGACTATCTGCCGTCGGGCAGCTGCCTCGGGGAGGGGGATGTAGAGGCGCTTGGCAAGGCGGCGCCGGGTCGCTTCGTCTATCTCCTGAGGGTGGTTGGTGGCCTCCACCACCAGGACGCGGTCGTCGGCTGAGGTGGCCGCCCCGTCCAGCTGAACCAGGAACTCTGTCTTTATCTGTCGGGATGAGTTGTGCTCCCCGTCCGTACGCTGGGACAGAAGAGAGTCGATCTCGTCGATGAAGATAACAGCTGGCTGATGGCAGCGGGCGATAGCGAAGAGTGCGCTAACCATTTTCTCTCCCTCCCCCACCCACTTCGAGGTGAGAGATGAGGCACTGATGCTGAAGAAGGTGGCCCCTGACTGGCAAGCGATGCACTTCCCGATCAGAGTTTTTCCTGTGCCCGGAGGCCCAAATAGGAGGATGCCTTTGGGTGGACCACGGAGGCCAGTGAAGATGTCAGGCCGGAGCATAGGCCACACCACAATCTCCTTGATCGTGGCCTTTGCAAACTCCAGGCCAGCGATGTCGTCCCAGGCTACGGGCGGTCCATCGTCCATAATTTCACTGATGATCAGCTCGATGATCTTGGGCTCAAAGTTTTTCAGACGCTCGTCGACTGGCTGAGTCTCCTGAGCATTGCTGCTACCGACACCACTCTCTTTGTCCTCCGGCCTCGGCATGGTGGACACAAATTTGGAAAATGTTCCCCGTGGCCTGTTGGCCCCCAGTGACTTTGTAGTGGCACCCCCGATGGCAGCTGCCATCGCAGGGGGCTGCTGGGCTCTCTGGGACTGGTGGGGGTGTTTTTTCTGCTGATCAACAATAAACTGCTCCCTTGCCGTTTTGACGTTTGTGTCACCACAGTATGGGTCTTGCCTTGCCTGTCCTCCAGATGCCCTCCCTCTGCCATTCTCTCCACCAGAATTGTATAACGTCTTCCTCTTGGAGGTGTTAGAGTTTAAGACCTGCAGGGGCTGGGTTTGGTTGTGTTGGAGCTGAGGAGTGCTGGCAAAACAGAGACTGGGCCCGTGCCGAGGGGCCAGCAGAGGAATGGGGGTAGCTGGGGACTCCCTGAGCGCCTCTTGGTCTTTCTGCTGTAGCACTATGTAAAATGCTGAAAGTGCTGTTGCCCTCAGGCTTGGGCCATGATGGGGGTCCCGATGGAGTCTCTGCAGCTTCGAGTCCAGTGGAAGGAAGAGACAGGGAGCTGCCTCTGCTCTCTTGTCCAACGAAGATGTTAACATCTGCAGGTGCCACAAGGGACTTTCCACCCCCTGTCCCAGCCCGAAGCATCTTCCGCACGCACGGCAGCTCCAGCACACCCGCAGTTGTCAGAGGCGATTCCCATTTGTCGCTGTGGTTCCTCTGACTGCGGGCCAGGTTCAGTACGCTCTCTGCATAGTTGTTAAGCCCTGTGCGAGGTTCTTCCGAGTCCAGCACTGCAGCATAGCGCTCCGAGTAGGTCCTGAGCAGGCTGCCCGTGCCGGCCTGAGAGAGCTGGGCGCTTGCCCATGCATATTGTATGGCAAGGATGTGCACCCGATAGGCGTCTGCCGTCTGTTCAGGTGTGCAGGTGCCAGATGAAATGTCAAAGGACCTCCTCTGCCACTCGCCCAGGTGTGCACCACTCATGCCTGGCGTGCTCCCGCCTGTTTGAGGAATGGGGGACAGGAGTCATTAAAAATGCATGACCCAAGCAGCCAAGCAAACAATAACACACACACACACATTTTATAAATTCCATGAGCCTTAAAAAAAAAAAAATTGTGAAGGGATCACCACATTATAACTTCACTTATTCAAATTAGGTAATGTCTAGACTTACAAGTAGCTAAAATTACATAGCCAGCTATGACATATTGGGATTATGAATATACTGTAATGAAACAGCAGGGAGCAGGTCTCGAACCCTCGACCTTCTAGCCCGAAATCCAGCGCGCTATCGATTGTGCCGCAAAAGTATCCTCGAGCGGCAGAGTGGATATCCGCGTTTATAAACCCAGGGTCGTTACAATACCGATAAGTGAAATATAACGTAGTGTCAAATATGTACCCCTTAGCATTGGCTCCAGCCTGTGGCGGAAGCTAGCTATGTGTCCCCTAAATTACTTTTGTCATTTGTGTTCCAGGTTGTCATTTTTCACTCGCGCTGCGCATACTCTCATAACAACGCCTGGATAAATGCTGCGCGACTGAAACAAAACGACTTGGAACACAATTTACATTTAGGATGCTCATTTTCTCGGGAAAGAGGGATGCGCTAGCCCGGGTCTCCCCTGAACCTGCGAAATTCGAGCTTGCTCGAATTTGGCGCTGATTTAAAAGTGCCAATGCCATGGGAACAGGGCTCCATTGTTAGCTAACGTTAGCTCACTGTTCCTAGACTGTTTAGCTAACTACTGTAGTACCGGCTAAGATAGCAAGAGCCAAGTTAGCTAGTTGACTTAGCTACTAACTTACTGTAACTGTCGTGTTAGACATATCTCGATTTACCACAGATAAGTAACAAACAGTTGTAGCTTGGAAAATAGAGAGCATAACTTTTTGCACCATGGAAAAGTGGTTATATCAATATCACATTCGCAGCTGGAAGTACAAAAATGATTCCCGCGCCAACTCTTTGAACTCACCCCTATGTTATTTTTGGGTACGTCAGGTGACCTTTCTTCTTCTTCTCCTTATTCATTTTATTTTAAAAAAAATTTACTTTTTTTTTTTTTAAATCGTCTTCTTCTTCAACGATATCATGGCGGACCGCAAACAAACTTTAATGTGCATGCTGCCACCTACTGTGCTGGAATGTATTCTGCCCAATTCTACACTATTTAAAAAATATATATATATTATTTTTATTTAACCTTTATTTAACTAGGGAAGTCAGTTAAAAAATGTTTTATTTACAATGACAGCCTACCCCAGCCAAACCCAGACAACGCTGGGCCAATTGTGCGCCACCCTATCGGACTCCCAATCATGGCCGGATGTTATACAGCCTGGATTCAAACCAGGGACTGCAGTGACACCTCTTGCACTGAGATGCAGTGCCTTAGACCGCTGCGCCACACATACTGCCAGGAAAATACATTTCTAAACCAAATAAATCCCTACCAACTCCCCAACCCCCTAACCCCATTAAACTTGATCTATATCATGCTGAAAAACTCCACCCTTGTTCAGCATGTCAACAACCATATCAACAGTAACATCTGTTACCCCCAATATCACTTTTGCCATCTCCACAATAACCTTCAACCTGGCATTTCTGCTTTCCACAACCCAAATCTTATTGATAACCTTACCAATAAAAGCTATGAAGTCAACTTTATTCATTATCAAAGGGTCCTTTGACACCACACATTCATGAGCGCAAGATTTCTGAACCCGGCCTCGAAACCATGCCAGGACCATCAGAAGCACCAGCCCCAACAGTAAGTCCACTTACTACAGGAACATCCTTATAAGCTCCATCAGTCCGCGCTGTAGTTCTACCAATCTGTGTTACAGCCTCTGCATATAATACATCATGACTGATCCTATATCTCTGAGCTTCTCTAGCGTCTCTCTGCACCTGTCATCCCCCACAATTACAGCACTTAACCTTCACATTGCTTCAACATTCACCGTAATGATGTTCCCTCAACGCTTGGCACACCTTTTCTTTCCTTTACAATGAGCAGCTACATGTCCCATTCTTTGGCATCTAAAACATTGCAGTGCATATGGGACAAATTCTCTAACATTGAAACTAAGAAATCCTATCTGTACTTTTCCAGGAAAACTTCCTCAAACCTCAGCATCCCTGATAAGCTTTCACCTCTTTGACCCTCTTTCCTACTGATCAACCTTTTGGCCTCAATCACTCTGCCTCCCTTCACATTTTCTTTAACATCATCTATGGACATAGATATTGGAACCCCAGTGATGACTCCCCCCAATATACCTTGGGGCTCCTGAGTGGCGCAGCAGACTAAGACACTGCATTTCAGTGCTAGAGGTGTCACTACAGATGCCCTGGTTTGAATCCAGGCTGTATCACAACCGGCCATGATTGGGAGTCCCATAGGGCGGCACACAATTGGCCCAGCGTCGTCCGGGGTTTGACCGGTGTAGGACGTCATTGTAAATAAGATTTTGTTCTTAACTGACTTGCCTAGTTAAATATGAAATATAACTTGGTTTTACATGGTTTTATTGGCAGACCACATCCAAAAAGGTGTATTGCCACCACCTACTGGGTGGGGTAAAATAATTTAACGAAAATAAAATATAAAAATAATAATAATCAATAAATAAAACTAAACAAAAGTCAATGTACTCTTTCACTTAGTAAAATGTACTCAGATCCCTCAACAGGCATCTTCAGAAAATTAAATCTGGAATTGGCTTCCTATTTCGCAAAAAAGCATCCTTCACTCATGCTGCCAAACATACCCTCGTAAAACTGACTATCCTACCGATCCTCGACTTCAGAGATGTCATTTACAAAATAGCCTCCAACACTCTATTCAACAAATTGGATGCACTCTATCACAGTGCCATCCATTTTGTCACCAAAGCCCCATATACTACCCACCACTGCGACCTGTATGCTCTCGTTGGCTGGCCCTCGCTTCATACTCGTCGCCAAACCCACTGGCTTCAGGTCATCTACAAGTATTTGCTAGGTAAAGCCCCGCCTTATCTCATTTCACTGGTCTCCATAGCAGCACCCACCCGCAGCAAGCGCTACGGCAGGTATATTTCACTGGTCAACCCCAAAGCCAATTCCTCCTTTGGTCGCCTTTCCTTCCAGTTCTCTGCTGCCAATGACTGGAACGAACTGCAAAAATCGCTGAAGCTGGAGAGTCTTATCTCCCTCACTAGCTGTCAGAGCAGATCACAGATCATTACACCTGTACATAGCCCATCTGTAAATAGCCCATCCAACTACCTCATCCCCATACTGTATTTATTTTGCTCCTTTGCACCCCAGTATCTCTACTTGCACATTCATCTTCTGCACATCTATCACTCCAGTGTTTAATTGCTATATCATAATTACCTCGCCACTATGGCCTATTTTATTGCCTTACCTCCCATATCTTACCTCATTTGCACACACTGTATATATACATACTTTTTTTGTACTGTATTATTGACTGTATGTTTGAAAATCTGTGTTGTTGTATGTGTCGAACTGCTTTGCTTTATCTTGGCCAGGTTGCAGTTGTAAATGAGAACTTGTTCTCAACTAGCCTACCTGGTTAAATAAAGGTGAAATAAATAAAATAAAAAAGACAGTATTCTCTGCAATGTTTCAGCTGTGAAATCTTGGAGATCAAAGACCATTTTAGCCACTTTCACAATGATTTCCAGTTTCTTAGATTTTCTTGTTAATTTGTCCTGTACAATTAATCACCTGAGCAATAAACACAACAAAATCAACTTTCTTCACGATTAGTATTTCAGGATCTCTCAACTGACTGACATCCACAGACTGTTGGGCATCATCCACTGCCATAGCAGTGTGTTTCCAGCTACTCTTCTGCACTGTGAGTTCATTACACTTCGTAACAAAATAGCCCTACCAACTAACCCTACACCAATTAAAAGCCTCACCACTATTCCACTACTTGGCCCTAACTGATCCTACACCAGGCCGGCAGCCTGGGAGGAGAGGACACTATCTATCACTCAACACAGCTTGTAACTCTTCTGCAGTAAAATCTTCTACACTAAAGTACATCTCTGCAGCTGCCACCAACACAGCTATTCTCTGTGATTTGTTCCTGCTGCGGCAGGTAGCCTAGCGGTTAAGAGTGTTTGGCCAGTAACTTAAAGGTCGCTGGTTCGAATTGCTGCAACATAACCATAAGCTTGGCATACGTCAGGTGTCGTCACTCCTACGCAACGCTCGTTTCTCAACCAAGCAGGGATTTGTAGATCTATGTAGTTATGCGGAGGGCTAGATGGGACTTACGTTTACACCTCCTGTGAACACTTGTGTAGGAGAGTTAAGGCACTATAGTCTAGGGTACAATTTGAACTGGGCATAACCCTGAGCCCTCCCCTCTCAATGCAAGTGCATGATGCCATCTGGTGGTGAAGATATAGCTAATACCAGAAAACTGCTACTGTACTTTGGGAATGAAAATATGTTCAGTTTAATTAGGGATAGTCTTGGCCAGTACAGAAAATCCAGTCCAATAAGTTCAGTTCAAGTCCAGTCAGTCCAGGCCAATTAGTCCAGTCAAGTATACTCCAGTCCAGTCTAGTCAGTCAAGTCTATATACAGTACCAGTCAAAAGTTTGGACACACCTACTCATTCAAGGGTTTTTCTTTATTTTTACTATTTTCTACATTGTAGAATAATAGTGAAGACATCAAAACTATGAAATAACACAAGTGGAATCATGTAGTAAGCAAAAAAGTGTTAAACAAATCAAAATATATTTGAGATTCTTCAGAGTAGTCACCCTTTGCCTTGATGACAACTTTGCAAACTCTTGGGATTCTCTCAACCAGCTTCACCTGGAATGCATTTCAATTAACATGTGTGCCTTCTTAAAAGTTAATTTGTGGAATTTCTTTCCATCTTAATGCATTTCAGCCAATCAGTTGTGTTGTGACAAGGTAGGGGTGGTATACAGAAGACAGCCCTATTTGGTAAAAGACCAAGTCCATATTATGGCAAGACAAATGACACTCCATCATTACTTTAAGAAATGAAGGTCAGTCAAGGCGTAACATTTCAAGAACTTTGAAAGTTTCTTCAAGTGCAGTCGCAAAAACCATCAAGCGCTATGATGAAACTGGCTCTCATGAGGACCACCACAAGAAAGGAAGAACCAGAGTTACCTCTGCTGCAGAGGATAAGTTCATTAGAGTTACCAGCTCAGAAATTGCAGCCATCATGGTTGAATTGCTGCAAAGAAACCACTACTAAAGGACACCGATAAGAGGAAGAGACTTGCTTGGGCCAAGAAACACGAGCAATGGACATTAGACCGGTGGAAATCTGTCCTTTGGTCTGATGAGTCCAAATTAGAAATGTTTGGTTCCGCTGTGTCTTTGAGAGACGCATACAGTAGTAGGTGTGGTTCCCACTGTGAAGCATGGAGGATGTGATAGTGCGGGGGTGCTTTGCTGGTGACACTGTCAGTGATTTATTTAGAATTCAAGGCACACTTAACCATGGCTACCACAACATTCTGCAGCGATACACTATCCCATCTGGTTTGCGCTTAGTAGGACTATCATTTGTTTTTCAACAGGACAATGACCCACAACACACCTCCAGGCTGTGTAAGGGCTTTTCGACCTAGAAGGAGAGTGACGGCGTCGCATCAGATGACCTGGCCTCCACAATCACCCGACCTCAATCTAATTGAGATGGTTTGGGATGAGTTGGACTGCAGAGTGAAGGAAAAGCAGCCAACAGTGCTCAGCATATGTGGGAATTCCTTCAAGACTGTTGGAAAAGCATTCCTGAAGCTGGTAGAGAGAATGCCAAGAGTGTGCAAAGCTGTCATCAAGGCAAAGGATGGCTATATTTTGATTTGTTTAACACTTTTTTGGCTACTACATGATTCCATGTGTTATTTCATAGTTTTGATGTCTTCACTATTATTCTACAATTTAGAAAATATAAAAAATAAAGAAAAACCCTTGAATGAGTAGGTGTGTCCAAACTTTTGACTGGTACTGTATGTCCAAACAGGGTTGGACCCCGGACATTGCTCTGCATTGCATTTAACTTTATAATGTTATGTCTCATTATTTAATTAATATAATCTGCTGGGTATTGAATAGGAGGCAAGTTCAACTGACCATTATTAGGCCCATGCTCTCAAGTGAACGAGATACATTCAATCTATACATTTGTTCAGGGGTTACATCTGAATCAATTTCAAACAATCAAAACAGAGGTTTCTCCTTGACCAAAAATAAATGTTTCTCTACCAAAACCTCTGACCCTTAAATCTCTGCCCTTACCCTTTAAAATATATTATATGCTTTCTGGGATATACAGTACATCAATATTTCCGTTATACACAAATTGAAATAGAAATAAACATTTACCTTATTGCTTTTTGCTCTGCAGAAGGTATTTATTTAATCTGATAACCTCAAGTGAGGTACCAGAATAGAAAGACTACAATAACCACAATCCATTGCAGGTCATGTTTATCCACCTTCCATGTGACGACAGATGATGGATGACAGCTGTGGGCTAAGAATAAAAGAACCGTTGATCTGCAACAGAACATTTTGGATTTCTTCTCTTTGGTCGATTTGCCCTCAAATTAAACAGATAAAATCTTAGCAAAGTAGCAGTTTACACAGTTAACCAGTCAAACAAAAAAATATGAAGAAAAATATCCAGCTACCAGAGTAATCGACAGCAATTTACTGCTTTCACAGCTAAGCTAGCTAGCTAGTTAGCAAGCCCAGAGAGGATCTCGACCAGACGTGTGACCAAGTAGTCACACCCTAATCTGGGGAAACATGAGTGAAATGTAGACCAGAGTAATGCAGCATGTAGTAGGACTTTTGTCATCGTGAAAGACATTCACTTTTTTCAGAAGCTGGACATGGCTGCCTCATCATCATGCTACAGCCACAGCCGTCCGCGAGATAGCGCTTGCCAGCCAGTCTGCTAAATCAACTAGCTACATCGGAGCTTGAAAACAATTCGGTTTTTTTTTGTTGCACATATAATATTGTGGTATTATGAATTCACCCATGTATACATTTGTCGCACGAGACGACAACAGTACTATTTATGCTGAAGTTTCCAAAATTCTCGTCGCTACTGGACAATGGAAGAGACTGAAAAAGGATAATCCCCGATTCAATTTGATGTTGGGCGAACGGAACAGACTGCCATTTGGACGGCTTGGTAAGAGTAACACTTTTGGCATACGCAGTAAATGGTCTTACATTGCATTGAATTCCTTTTGTTACAGTGTCAGCATTCTTGTTCTCACCCTCAAGCTAAACCCATGAATTGTGTCGCATGAAACAGCTGATGTAGACTTCTGATGGAGGCCCATAGGCTGATACACATCACAAGTGCTAATCTGGCACTCACTGCAATGCGCCCAGTCTCCTTGGGAGTCAAACCAGGACATCTACATTATGCAAAAGTGAAAACAAAGTTACTCCCTTATAGCACTGATCATTTTCCAGAATTATTCATTTGTGGCCCACCCCTGTCTCAGGTTATGATCAAGAGTTTGGCCTTGATTATCCTGCAGCCTATAGTCTATTGCTACTTTGTTACAAAATTATAACCATATTTTGGTGATATCACTGTATCCACATGCATCCTTGGTCACTGAATCATATCCTCAGTGGATAGGTCAGAAGATGCCACAAGTAGGCTATATTGGACACACTGAAATGCCGTGTTTCACCTCGGAGAGGGAGAAGGACCTAAGTGGTTGCTAAATGATTTCTTGTATTTACACCGCCCTGTTGTAATCACTTTTTCATCCCTTTTTTCTGCATGCGTTTGTTTATCCTCCACAGGTCACGAGCCTGGACTGATGCAACTGGTGAATTATTACAGAGGAGCAGACAAGTTGTGCCGCAAAGCATCTTTAGTCAAGTAGGCATTTTCAAACCTTGACGAGTTGAAAGGGTTCCAGTGTAATAATTTTCACTCTGATAGTGTAATTTTCACTAAGTCATGTTGACACTGTAAATATCACCAATATCCTCTTACTTTACATTGTGCAGGTTAATCAAGACTAGCCCGGAGCTTCCAGATCCCGGCAACTGGTTGCCTGAATCGTACATCATCTATCCTACTAACCTCAACACTCCCGTTGCGCCTGCAAAGAATGGCATAAGCCACCTGAAAAGTAACCCCAAGACGGATGAAAGAGAAGTTTTCCTGGCCTCTTATCACTCAAGGAAGGAAAGCGGAGAGGGAACAGTGTGGATCGCCAAGTCATCTGCTGGAGCAAAAGGTACAAAACAGTCATGTCTAAAGGCTCATATTTCTACTAACAGCTGGTACTGCTAGATTCTGTAGTCATTGGGTATTATGGGGGGGGGGGGGGTGTGTTATAGTATTGCTGCCTAAACAAGCTCTCTTTTTAAGATAATGCATGCCTCATGTTTTTGGAAGTTTCCTTTGACTACCCAGGGAGTTACAAACACTTTGTTGGCAAAATATCTATTCTAAGGATTGTATACAAAGATGAGGCTTGGGTTGGTTTTCTTGTTCCAGGTGCTGGAATTTTGATATCCCACGATGCAAATCAATTGCTGGAGTTCATTGATAATCAAGGGCAGGTTCATGTCATTCAGAAGTACCTAGAAAGACCACTACTGTTGCAACCTGGAAACCGTAAATTTGACATCAGGTAAGCAGCTGATACTAATACCTTTGAGTGATAGTACATCTAGTGTGTGTTTATTACCAACAAATACCATATAGGCTTATAATACACAATTCAGGCTGTCTGAGGAACAGCAAAATAAGAAATGTCATCGCTGGTGTTTTTCCCAGTAATCTCTGACTCTGCGGGTTTGCTGTTGTGTTCTTAGGAGCTGGGTGCTCGTGGACCATCAGTACAACATCTACCTTTACCGGGAGGGTGTGCTGCGGACGGCCTCGGAGCCCTACGACAGCTCCAACTTCCAGGACGTGACCAGCCATCTGACCAACCACTGCATCCAGAAAGAGCTCTCACAGAACTACGGCCGCTACGAGGAGGGCAACGAGATGTTCTTCGACGAGTTCCGGCAGTACCTGCTGAGCACCCACAACATAGTGCTGGAGACCAACATTTTACCTCAGATAAAGCAGATCATAAGGTAGCTACTTCTCCTCCGGTGCTCTGCTGTTTGTGTTTACTTCGTTGAAGGAGATGGGGGGGAAAAATACAGTTTTGTTCAATGACCTTGAAAACATGGCCTTTCCCTTAACATTGCGTAGTTCTACAAATAGTTATTTATAGGTATTTGCTTCACAACTAGGCTATACTCTACTTAGACTCCTGACAATGGTTGTTCTGTCTGGTCTCCTAGGAGCTGTCTGACATGCATTGAGCCTGCCATCAGCACTAAGCACTTGTCCTATCAGAGCTTCCAGCTCTTCGGCTTTGACTTCATGGTGGACGAGAGCTTCAAGGTGTGGCTGATAGAGATCAATGGAGCTCCGGCCTGCGCACAGTCAGTCCTATTTTCTTTTCTTCTCCCAGTGGTCATAAACATGGCAGCTCTCTTATCCCTGTTTATCCCCTTCTTCTTGCCTGCACTCGGTTGGTTCATCCTCTCTTTACGTCTGTTATACTGTTATTCATTACATTTTATTCATAGAATATTTGTTGAACTCTGTTATTTTCACCAAAGGGTCTACATCTCACCTTCCCTTTTTGTTATTTTCCAATTTAATTTAGAATTCAGAGTAAAGGGCCTCACTCCCAAATTACAGTGTGAGACAATGTGATTTAAATGATTTGAGACCTGTGCATGGCGTGTGCTCTACTCAGACTGACCGGCAGTTGTTTGTTCATTCACGCCAAGAAGTTTGGGCTGAAATGTTAATTCCTTTGAAAATGTTTGTTCCATTGTTCAAGGCTTAGAGGGCTTTAATAACCTTTCATGTTAGGATTTAATGAATGTTTTATTTTAAGATCTCTGACTTCCCGGTGAATCTAAATGCGCTTGAGTGTAAAATTGTCCTTTGAATTGATTTTCCATGCTAGATAAAGTTTCTGGACTCGAGATCATTCAATTCTCCCTATATAATCTCAGTCTGATTTAACTGGCATGGCAGCTTATTAATTGCGCTGTTAACTCTGCCTCCTCTAGGAAACTCTACCCGGAGCTATGCCAAGGTATCGTGGACGTAGCCATCTCCAGTGTCTTCACACTGAACAACGATTCCGAACCACGATCATCTTCCTCCTCCCCTGCTCCCTACTCTTCCTCCCCCTCATTTTCTACTCTCACCTCATCCTCCTGTTCCTCTCCGAAACTGAGAGGACCTCTCCACGTGGGCCCATTCACCCGATTGTAAGTTCCCCCCCCCTGCTTCAGAAGTTCCACCCTCTGCTCTTCACTTCTAGACTTTTCTGAGAGGTCCCACAGGTCAGGAAGCTTGCCACCTCATTGGTTCTTGTTTGATTGACTGAAGATTGAATGTGGGACCTTCTCGTATGTGCTACCAGATATTCCTCTCTCATACACCACAGTGGAAGGGCATTTCAGAGGGAAACCTGGGCAGACATGCAGGGTATGAATGTGGAGACTTGGTGAATGTTTGGATGATGATGATGATGATTATGATGATGATGATGATGATGAATGGGCGACAGACTGATGACAGGTTTGGGGGTCCCAGAGCAATGAGAGAAGCCCTTGTGTTCCAGTGCTGCCACTGAGGCTCCCCTAGACTGTCTATGGATGACCTCTGAAGATGGAGGGGATGCTTTACTTATTATACAGACTTTAGTGCCTTACATCGCCACCCATACCCACTTAAAGATGCAACCTGACGATTTAGCATAGCATTTCTGCTACTGTGTGTGTTACGTGAGCCAGTGTATTGTCCGTCAGGCAAGTGTGTGTGTATGCGCGGTGTAGACTTTTTTTATTTTATTTTTTTCTCTGGGTTTGGAGATCTTTGGATTTATCCACAAAAGTTAGCATTCCTACATCTTTGTTTCATATCATGGTTATTCACAAAGCCCCAGAGTTTTGTGTACTGCATTTGTTTTTTTTAAGTATTAAAGCAGAAAATGGGATGCATCCA
The DNA here is from genome assembly GCF_901001165.1 of Salmo trutta. Taxonomy (NCBI): domain Eukaryota; kingdom Metazoa; phylum Chordata; class Actinopteri; order Salmoniformes; family Salmonidae; genus Salmo; species Salmo trutta. The sequence goes on along the minus strand of NC_042961.1, from coordinate 27,493,672 downwards.
GTTTCTATTTTATTGCTATGTAAATTGTATTATAGCTATTTGATAGCTATTATTCTGCGCATGCCGTGTAGTTTTAGGTCTTCGATTTACGAGACCTTTTCTTTCCCAAGTTAATTTAGTCAGTGTTGTTAATTCACCCCTTGTATAAGAGAAGATTCGTAGACAGATTACTTATTTTTCTCTGTCGACAAAGAGCATTTGTTGAATGACTAGAGATAAACCTTCCCTGTCCAACTGAGACTAGATTTTCAACTTTCTAACGTTTCAAACTATTTTGAACCTGCTATGGTTCTGCCAGTGACACTATTAGAATTTGAATCGGTCACCTTTATTCTCCCAAGTACATTTACATATAGGCCTACTTGGAATTTGATTTGGTGAAATGGTGCTGCCACAGTAAACGGAATATAGACGATAAACATATACAGATGGAATATATTGACAAGGAATTTACGAATCCACGTACACTGTACACAGTTACGCACAGGGGATCTCCGCTACAGCTGTAGATCAGTTTGTTTGTCATTTTAAGAGGAACTGCATGTTGGTGTGGATGCGTGTTAGTGTCTTATATCCTAATGCAAGTAGGCCTACTCTCCCCTTTTGCCTCTAATACTGAGAGTTCTTAACCAAGCACTTCCTTTAAAATGGTCTCTTTCGTACCTTTTTGTTTACCTTCCCAATAGGTCCATGACACATAACTGTTTGTCAAGAACTGCATTGCATTTTGACACCAGATGTTTTGAAATAGATTTGCCTAGTTTTGCGTAGTTCTGCACCAATTACTTTTGCAGAAATGTTTGTTTAGTGCGTGTATTAGTGATGCTAGCTCAAAGAAAATGTGTTTCTTGTTAGTTTTTGCTTGCTTACTTAAAACATGTAGTGAACTTGAATTAAACGTAGTAGCTTCAACCCCAGAATTGACTTAATCTCAATGCAAGTTTTTTATTTATTTTTATTTTATTATTATAATTTTTTTTAAAGCAGCAATCCATAGCAGTGAAACTGCCACGTCCATTTGCAATCTTACAACAACAGACGTTCCTTCAAACAACGAACACTGTTTTTTTCCCCCTCGGACATCATTGCATGCGCGATAGAACAGCAGTACTGTGTGATTAAAAAAATAATAATAAGAATATGCTGGATGCTCCTTTCTTCAAAACAATAACAAATGCGCCTGGGGCCGATCTCAGCTTTAAGTGGTTTTAGACTACCAACATTGTCGTTTTAGGTTATTAACACAGCTTCCATGATAAGTGGAGTTGTGATACCTGCTTGCTAGAAAGTCGTTTTCCCTGCCCTCGTCTGTTTCTGTGTTTACACTGTGATATTCAATGTAGAACACCTGACCACATTCAGTTTACAGATGCTTTGTAGCATTATACATTTACATTACATTTTAGTCATTTAGCAGACGCTCTTATCCAGAGCGACTTACAGTAGTGAATGCATACATTTCATTAAAAAAAATTCTCCATACTGGTTCCCCGTGGGAATTGAACCCACAACCCTGGCATTGCAAACACCATGCTCTACCAACTGAGCCACACGGGACCTGATTATCACCCACAGTTATCCCATAGATTAAGTTACCTTGTCCTATGTTAAACTTTGTTTTAAGTATGAGTTAGTCCCTAAACCACCAACTCTTTTCTTCATTATCACACATTTTCAAATATTTTAGTTGAGGTAATACTTCAACATGTTTTGAGTGAAACACTACTTAAGGGACAACATTGAGACATTTAATCACTGTCTTTTTTATGTTTAAAGATTGCTATGAAGTATGGTGTGAATGACTGCTTGAATAGTATCTGTTTGATATGCACATGGTCAAAGCATACAATGTTTATGAATTATAATCTATTTGTGGTTAAACGTTTGGTTAGTTTGTATATCAGAGGGGCAAAAAAAGGTGTTTGTTTCTAGATTATTTTGCAAAATAAAAAAGACCTCAACTGTATTATTCAACACATTGCTTGGGAAAACAACCAAAGGAAATGATCAGTATTATTATACAAATTGGGGAAATGTCTTTCCATCAAAGGGAAGGGGTGCCTTAGTGGGAATTGCCTCTTGATGTTTGGAAGAAGCAATAGACCTCCTGCATATAAATGCACCTTTCATTTGTTTGATTGTAAAGATGTAAATTTGCCTATTGCTATTTGGCATATGTGTCTGTGTGACTGTTTTAATTGTTCAATCTTTTGTGTTTGTTCAGTCTTTGGTAATGTCTGGTTTTCCTCATGCAGAGTTTCTTTGCACTGAACGTTTACCATTTTTAATTACCTGCTTGGTAGGTTATGAATGATTTCTTATCAATGAAAACGTGTTTGTATGTTAAAATCAATCCCCCCTCAGTATTACTTCCCCAGCTATGAAATCTGTGGGTTTTATGTATTTCAAGTCCTTTAAAGTGCAATCTGTAACTTCCTTTGAGCGTATCATGGCCATGGGAGACAAAGAAGTTATAGATTGCAACAATAAATCAATCATTATCAAACATTTTCACTAAACCAAGGCAGACAAGAATAAATAAATCGGTTGACACAACAGCAACATTGGCACATTGAAATGTTAAAAACCTCTCCTCCAGTCAACATGATTTAACTGTACTGTGTTTAGTCAGATGAATGCCTATGTTTCTTTTAGCTAATGTTTATCAAACTTTTGCATGAAAACTGTCACATTATCATGGAGAATAAAATGTAATGTATCGTTGATCTGAGTCTCCTGACTTCTCTTGTGGCGTAAACTGATATAAGACCCAGGGATTTACACTAGATATGACATGAAAGAAAATCATATAGATGTTGTAAATGATTGCCAGCATTGACTTTATCCAACTGAATGGCAGTCGGGATGACTCTGCAATAGACCAACACAAAGGGTCAGGCGAGATTGACAGATCTACAAATGTCCTTGCATTGTAAATAACTACTCTGTTGGTGCGTTCCTTTGCCAAACCTTACAATGCCTGGATTGGTATTTTAAGTATCAGCTAACCACAAATGGTAGCAATCTGTCAGTTAATGACAGACATGTTGGTCAAGTTCCCCTGACCAGATGTTGGATGCATCAACCAATGGTTGTGTGCCACGTCAGACTGACAGATTGCTATAACATATGTGGGCTTATGTTATATATGTGGGCTTATATATGTTATATATGTTGGCTTATATGTAAAATACCTATCCAGGCATTGTAAGATCTGGCAGGCGACGGCTGGGCAGAGAAACACACCCGTTGTCAATCAGTCACAATTTACCCATTTATCACGGTTTTGATGCTCTCTAACACGGCCATAATCTACATAGAGCAACTGAGATCTGATATCTATAGACCTCTAGCTGTTTGGTTACAGTGGACATGCTCTTTGATGCTGAAAATGATTTAGACATAGCATTACAATTTAGATGCTGTTTGGTAATTCCTTTTTCTCACTTCTATGAATAGTCAACCAAACTAATACAATCACTTTTAAAAAGACGGTTTTGATATTGTTTGACAGCTCTGAAAATTGGATGCTGTCCCTTTAAAGGAATTGACCTTTCACTCACTTCCTATTACAACGATTGTACTTCCTGTGTAACTATGCGCATGTGGTAAACAAGAATAAGCATGGATTTTGCGAATAAGTGGAGTAGTTTACTGACAAGTCCAAGCCTTAAACATTTAACAGAAGCAGGCTTCGGCATACCGAAGGAAAAACAACATGCCGCTGTTCAGGACCTAACGAAGGCTCATATTGAGTCGTTTGACCAAGCAGTTTCAGATGGACTGTGTCGTGCTGTACAGGTAGGGGAACTTTCACGTGGGACAGTCAGTGCTGTGTCAGCCGTGCCTCCCCAAGCCACAATGTTGGCCAAACGTATCTTTTTTAAATGTCTGTGTCCACTTGCAAGTGGTGCGTTTAGGATTTTGAAAATGCTCCATTATAAAAATAATATTGCTCCATGAAGTAATCAAATCAAAGTTTATTTGTCACGTGCGCCGAATACAACGGGTGTAGACCTTACAGTGAAATGCTTACTTACAGGCTCTAACCAATAGTGCAGAAAAGGTATTAGGTGAACAATAGGTAGGTAAAGAAATGAAACAGTAAAAAGACAGGCTATATACAGTAGCGAGGCTACATACAGACACCGGTTAGTCAGGCTGATTGAGGTAGTATGTAGATATGGTTATAGTGACTATGCATATATGATGAACAGAGAGTAGCAGTAGCGTAAAAGAGGGGTGGTGGGTGGGACACAATGCAGATAGGCCGGTTAGCTAATGTGCGGGAGCACTGGTTGGTCGGCCCAATTGAAGTAGGAGGGGCACACAATGCAAATAGTCCGGGTAGCCATTTGAATACCTGTTCAGGAGTCTTATGGCTTGGGGGTAAAAAGTGTTGAGAAGCCTTTTTGTCCTAGACTTGGCACTCCGGTACCGCTTGCCATGCGGTAGTAGAGAGAACAGTCTGTGGCTGGGGTCTTTGACAATTTTTTGGGCCTTCCTCTGACAACGCCTGTTGTAGAGGTCCTGGATGGCAGGCAGCTTAGCCCCAGTGATGTACTGGGCCGTACACACTACCCTCTGTAGTGCCTTGCAGTCAGAGGCCGAGCAATTGCCGTACCAGGCAGGACGCTCTCGACGTTGCAGCTGTAGAACCTTTTGAGGATCTCAGGACCCATGCCAATTTTTTTTTTAGTTTCCTGAGGGGGAATAGGCTTTGTCGTGCCCTCTTCACGACTGTCTTGGTGTGTTTGGACCATTCTAGTTTGTTGTTGATGTGGACACCGAGGAACTTGAAGCTCTCAACCTGCTCCACTACAGCCCCGTCGATGAGAATGGGGGCGTGCTCGGTCCTCCTTTTCCTGTAGTCCACAACCATCTCCTTAGTCTTGGTTACGTTGAGGGATAGGTTGTTATTCTGGCACCACACGGCCAGGTCTTTGACCTCCTCCCTATAGGCTGTATCATCGTTGTCTGTGATCAGGCCTACCACTGTTGTCGTCTGCAAACTTAGTGATGGTGTTGGAGCCGTGCTCGGCCATGCAGTCGTGGGTGAACAGGGAGTACAGGAGGGGACTGAGCACGCACCCCTGTGGAGCTCCAGTGTTGAGGATCAGCGTGGCAGATGTGTTGCTACCTACCATCACCACCTGGGGTCGGCCCGTCAAGAAGTCCAGAATCCAGTTGCAGAGGGAGGTGTATAGTCCCAGGATCCTTAGCTTAGTGATGAGCTTTGATGGTACTATGGTGTTGAACGCTGAGCTGTAGTCAATGAATAGCATTCTCACATAATTGTTCCTTTTGTCCAGGTGGGAAAGGGCAGTGTGGAGTGCAATAGAGATTGCATCATCTGTGGACCTGTTTGGGCGGTATGCAAATTGGAGTGGGTCTAGGGTTTCTGGGATAATGATGTTGATGTGCGCCATTACCAACCTTTCAAAGCACTTCATGGCTACGGACGTGAGTGCTACGGGTCTGTAGTCTTTTAGGCAGGTTGCCTTTGTGTTCCTGGGCACAGGGACTATGGTGGTCTGCTTGAAACATGTTATTACAGACTCAATCAGGGACATGTTGAAAATGTCAGTGAAGACACCTGACAGTTGGTCGGCACACGCCCGGAGCACACGTCCTGGTAATCCGTCTGGCCCCGCAGCCTTGTGTATGTTGACCTGTTTAAAGGTCTTACTCACGTTGGCTACGGAGAGCGTGATCACACAGTCGTCCAGAACAGCTAATGCTCTCATGTATGCCTCAGTGTTGCTTTCCTCGAAGCGAGCATAGAAGTGATTTAGCTCGTCTGGTAGGCTCGTGTCACTGGGCAACTCGCAGCTGTGCTTCCCTTTGTAGTCTAATAGTTTGCAAGCCCTGCCACGTAAGACGAGCATCGGTGCCGGTGTACTATGATTCAATCTTAGCCCTGTATTGACGCTTTGCCGGTTTGATGGTTCGTCGCAGGGCATAGCAGGATTTCTTTTAAGCTTCCGGGTTAGAGTCCCGCACCTTGAAAGTGGCATCTCTATCCTTTAGCTCAGTGCGAATGTTGCCTGTAATCCATGGCTTCTGGTTGGGGTATGTACGTACAGTCACTTTGGGGATGACGTCCTTGATGCACTTATTGATTAAGCCAGTGACTGATGTGGTGTACTCCTCAATGCCATCGGAAGAATCCCAGAACAGGTTCCAGTCTGTGATAGGAAAACAGTCCTGTAGTTTAGCATCTGCTTCATTTGACCACTTTTTTATAGACCGAGTCACTGGTGCTTCCTGCTTTAATTTTTGCTTGTAAGCAGGAATCAGGAGGATAGAGTTGTGGTTGGATTTACCAAATGGAGGGCGAGGGAGAGATTGTACGCGTCTCTGTGTGTGGAGTACAGGTGATCTAGAATTTTTTTCCCCCTCTGGTTGCACATTTAACATGTTGATAGAAATTTGGTAGAACTGATTTAAGTTTCCCTGCGTTAAAGTCTCCGGCCACTAGGAGCGCCGCCTCTGGGTGAGTGGTTTCCTGTTTGCTTATTTCCTTATACAGCTCACTGAGTGTGGTCTTAGTGCCAGCATCTATCTGTGGTGGTAAATAAACAGCCACGAAAAGTATAGCTGAAAACTCTCTAGGCAAGTAGTGTGGCCTGCAATTTATCACAATATACTCTACTTCAGGCGAGAAAAATCTACAGACTTCCTTAGATTTCGTGCACCAGCTGTTGTTTACAAATATGCACAGACCCCCCCCCCCCCCTCGTCTTACCTGAGTTTGCTGTTCTATCTTGCCGGTGCTGCGTATATCCCGCTAGCTGAATATCCATGTCGTCATTCAGCCACGATTCCGTGAAACATAGGATATTACAGTTTTTGATGTCCCGTTAGTAGGATATTCGTGATTGTACCTCGTCTAATTTATTGTCCAATGATTGCACGTTGGCGAGTAGTATTGACGGTAACGGCAGCTTTCCCAGTCGCCTTCTCCGGGTCCTGACCAGGCATCCGGCTCTTTGTCCTCTGTACCTGCGTCGCTTCCTCTTGCAAATAACGGGGTTGTCGGTCCTGTGGGGTGTTTGGAGAATGTCTTGTGCGTTGTCTTTGTAGGAAAAATCTTCGTCTAATCCGAGGTGTGTGTGATCGCTGTCCTGATATCCAGAAGCTCTTTTTTGCCGTAAGATACGGTTGCAGAAACATGTACAAAATAAGTTACAAATAACATGAAAAAAACACATAATAGCACAATTGGTTGGGCGCCCGTAAAACTGCTGCCATTTCTTCCGGCGCCATTTTGTTAATCCAACAACTTGTATGCCGCCATCTTGTCTATTTCAAATCTTGTCATTGATTAAGACGGGTGTCATGACATGCGGCACTTTGGGGCAGACCCACCTGTCTCAATCAATGAGAGATTTGAAATTGACATGGTTAAGGTTGGTTGAAAATGATGTGCTATACAACAGTACCTAACCTGTAACTCACAGTAATGGATACCAACATTTTTTGGTTAACTCACATTATCTGGTGTAACAATCTGTAACGATGCAGCTACCTGGTTGTAGTTGGTATCTGTCATGCAAAACCATGGGTTTGGAGAGTTCATGTGAAAATGTTTGTTCCATTTCTCCTTTTCAGTCCATCCGTCCCTTGGAGTTTATGTTTAAAAATGACCGGATCAGCCTGGCATTTGTGGAGGCCACCATCTTTAAACCAGTGGTGGGCAAAGGAAGCATCTGCCGGGACCTGAGGGTGTTCCCAGCAGAGTGCAGAGGGAGACGCTGCTCCTACCGGGGAAAGCTTGTGGTAAGCTTGCCTGCAAACCCAACACCTGTACAATATGGATTGTACTGTATATGACGGTCAAGACAAGGTCTTTCTACAATCTATCACAAGACTTGCCCATTGTGATGAATTTAAGTTTTGTGCTGTGATTCTTCACAGGCAGATGTCAGCTGGTCTGTGAATGGGGTTCCCAAAGGCATCATCAAGCAGTCTCTGGGCCAGTTGCCCATCATGGTGAAGTCTAGGCTGTGTAACCTGCATGGGCTCCCTCCCAAAGAGCTCATTGAGCACCATGAGGAGGCTGAGGTAGGAGAATGGCACTGTTCCTACCGGCAGGGTTTCCTTTAGCCGGTAATAGCCGGCTTTTGGGCGTAAAAAAAAATAAAGCCTTTAAATAAAATTGCCATCGGCCAATTGTCTGGGGGAAGAAAAAAAAATCCCATTGCAAAATAAGGCTTTTTAGCCTATTCATTGATAAACTGGTATTTCTATGTAAATACATTTGACTGGTCATGCTTGTCGGTCTATGGGTTCCTTTGCATAAATCCGTGGAATTAAATTACCACGTGTGCATATTAGTTATTTATCTTATCACATGGGCACAGCATACAGATAGAGCCTTTGAACGGAAAGTCTGTCAGGCGGCACTTTTACAAGCCCAGCCATTGTGCAACGATTCTAAATGCACTCGTGTGTTTAAAAATAGCTAATATTTTTATTTCTCAACTGGTAATTGAAGCGGCCTCTCCATTCGCCATTCAAATGCATAGTCAACAGAAGGCAGGCTTCATCAGCGCGTCACATACCACTTCGCAATGAGCTGGAGGCAGTATACATTTTGAAAACCTATAGCTACTTAATTGTTTGAAACATTAACGTTTTAGTACATATTATGAGGCATGTTTTACCTTGCTTTAAAGTATCCTAGACAAAATCTGACAAAATCCGTGAAGGCAGTTATTTCATAAAGACTTCCATATGCCATTAAAACCAGTAGCCTAATTCTCATTTTCTATTGGTTTTCAACTATCTTTCATTGTCCAGTAGCCTAATGCATTACTGCGCTGCTAATGTTAAGAAATAATAGTTTATCAACATTTTTAAACTAAACGTTCTGATCTGATGCATCAGATGTATTGCTTTTTAACGTTTAATTATTTTCATGTAGCCTAGGCCTGCTGGTTGTGTGAATTTGTTATATCGTCCCTGAGTCCGTTTGGGCTATTTCTTTCTAGACAAGCTGACCAATAGAATATGTAAACTTTTCTTCTATGGGGATAGTAGATTAACATGGGCTCATAGGTTGCACATTCTGAAGGCTAGGTGAAGCTTTCCCTAAGAAAATTGACAAAATCATATAGCCTAACTAATTAGCCTACTAAATACAATCATTCAAAATAGGTTACTAAAGCATGATTTGGCCACAGAGGATCATTAGCTTCCCCTAGCTTTAAAAAAAAAAAAAATTGTTGGGTCAGTACCACTGTTTTTTCTGTCCAAAGAAAGCTGAATTATATTATTAGCCTAAATTATGACTATTCAGTCTACTTATCACATTATGACTAGTAGGCCTGCAAATGCGATGATACATGGGATGCTTTATTAAAAGGTGCATTTTCATGGTGAATTTCATTCCCCAAACTTTAACTTCACGCTCTCTGGGTGGCCACCCTAGTCAGGTTATGTACCCATTGCATATATGTCCGGTAAATTAAAATGCTGCCGGTCAAATGTCCTGCGCCACATTTTCATAACAGAAAACCCTGATCTGTGGGAACCAGTCAATCTGATCATTTATGCTTCGAAGCAAAAAATCAAGGCACATTTTTATGCTTTTACACTTACGTTTTACAGTTTGCATGCGTCTTTACATTTCTTTAGATTCAATCTCTCTTTCTCTCCATCCTCAATGCAACAGGAAATGGGTGGTTATTTTATTGTGAATGGGAACGAGAAGGTCATTCGCATGCTGATCATGCCAAGGAGGAACTACCCTATCGCTATGTCAAGGCCGAAGTGGAAGAACAGAGGCCAGGGATACACTCAGTATGGTACGCAAGGCAGTTAATGTACACTATGTGGAGGGTTTTAATGTACAAGCCGAACATTGCATTGTTGGAGCAGTTGAGACCCATGGCCTACTATAAGTAGCCTAACATTGATTATTGCAGTCCTATCGCCTTGCTGCAGACAAAAGCTAAAGCTATTCTTTGTCTGTCTCCCCAGGTATCTCAATGCACTGTGTGAAGGAGGAGCACACCGCTATCAATATGAACCTGCATTACCTGGACAACGGAACTGTGATGCTCAACTTCATATACCAGAAAGAGCTCTTCTTCCTCCCCCTGGGCTTTGCACTAAAGGTGAGATGGAGCAGTGATATTTGGAATAGGAACTTGCATGTGACATTAAAGTCTGTCCATTAGGTTTTTATGCATGCGACACATAAGAATGTTATGAGAATTGGGCCATATGGCCTATACTGTATGAAATTAAGGTGTATATATTTAACATTTTAACCACATTGCCTTTCTGTTTTGGCCAGGCTCTAGTGGACTTCACAGACTTCCAGATTTACCAGGAGCTGATCAAAGGTCGTGAGGCGAACTCCTTCTACAAGAGCTGTGTGTCTGAGATGCTGCGACTCGTCATGGAGGAGGGCTGCATCACCCGCGGCAAGGTGCTCAACTACCTGGGCGAGCGCTTCCGGGTCAAGATGAACCTGCCAGAGTGGTACACCCACGAACAGTGTGCCAACTACCTGCTAGAGTAAGTGTTTGTGTGTGTTATTAATAACTTCACCATGCTCAAAGTGATATTCAATGTCTGCTTTTTTTTTTTTTTACCCATCTACCAATAGGTGCCCTTCTTTGCGAGGCATTGGAAAACCTCCCTGGTCTTTACAGTTGAATCTGTGTTTGAAATTCACGGCTCGACTGAGGGACCTTACAATTATCTGTATGTGTGGGGTACAGAGATGAGGTAGTCATTCAAAACGTAATGCAGTCCATGCAACTTATGTGACTTGTTAAGCAAATGTTTACTCTTGAACTTATTTAGGCTTGCCATAACAAAGGAGTTGAATTCTTATTGACTCAAGACATTTCGGCTTTTCATTTTTAATTGAGTTATCCACATTTCTAAAGACATTGACCGGGTCAGCTCTAGCAGGGCAGAAATTTGATGAACTGAATTGTTGGAAAGGTGCCATCCTATGACGGTGCCACGTTGAACGTCACTGAGCTCTTCAGTACGTGCCATTCTACCTCCGATGTTTGTCTATGGTGATTGCATGGCTGTGTGCTCGATTTTTATACACCTGTCCGCCACTGGTGTAGCTGAAATGGCGGAATACACTAATTTGAAAGGGTGTCCACATACTTTTGGCAATGGAGTGAATGCCTATAGCAGATACTTTTATTCAAAGTGACTTAGTCATGAGTGGATATATTTAATTTTTGTTGGTGTATGGGTGGTCCTTGGAATCTAACCAACTATCCTGACGTTGCAAGCACCATGCTCTACCAACACACACACATGCACTCTTTATGGAATGTGTTGTGTTCTCTCTGTTCAGCCAGTGCATCTGTATCCACCTGAAGTCGGATGTGGAGAAGTTCTACCTGCTGTGTCTGATGACGCGGAAGCTATTCACGTTTGCCAAGCAGGAGTGTATGGAGGAGAACCCGGACAGTCTGATGTGTCAGGAGGTGCTCACGCCAGGACGGCTCTACCTAATGTTTCTCAAGGTCAGTTCAGACATCAGGACAGCTCTGCATTCTACTACTGACAAGTGATGAACAGTTCTGGATCTGACATATTGGTGAATCAAAAACTATTTATTATGAAGATACTACAACATTGTGGGGAACAGAAGTTGTCATGTTTGGCATGTGTAATGTAAAAACACCACAAAATGTTCTGGCCAGAAAGCTAGCAGTGTAACCTTGACTGTAAGGCCTTGGTATTAAATCACACTCTAGTTTTCCTCCAGGTCATATAATTACTCTGTAGGATGTGTGTTAACCATTTGCAATGTGATGATAGGAGAAGATGGCTGCCTGGATGGTGTCTGTGAAATTGGCTATGGACAAGAGGGCCCATAGGCTAACTGGTGGGGTGAGCTCTGATAATCTGGTGAAGATGTTCAACATGGGCTCTGATGTTACCCATCCCTTTGAGTATCTGCTAGCCACTGGGAATCTCACTTCAAAGACGGGTATGCTGTGATACAAAACATTCTACTTATTTGTCATTACAACGTATCCACTGTTCTATTTTTCTCCCAGTGTTTTACTTTGAGTTATGCAGATATACATGACGTGTAAAGTTACCTAGAAACACATGCTGGTCCTGACATTCTGTTCCTCTTCCCTCCTGCCGTCAGGTCTGGGCATGCTCCAGAACACGGGACTGTGTGTGGTGGCCGACAAGCTCAACTTCATCCGCTACCTGTCCCACTTCCGCTGTGTGCACAGAGGGGCAGCCTTTGCCAAGATGAGGACCACCTCCGTACGTCGTCTGCTGCCCGAGTCCTGGGGCTTCCTGTGCCCCGTGCACACCCCCGACGGAGAGCCCTGCGGCCTCATGAACCACATGACGGCCCACTGTGAAATCATAGCCCCGGCCCTGCCCACCACCACCCTCCCTGCCCTGCTCTGCTCCCTCGGTGAGTACAGACAAACCTGGGAATTGTGAATGTATAGCTAGCTGTCTCACTATGGCGTCCTCCATGTCGTAGCCCGTGTTGGAGATCAGAGACGATGCTGTTGTTTCCAATGGGGTAGTTGTACATGACAAACATTAACATGTGTCCAAAGTAAAACACAAAGGCCTGGGATTCAACGTGACAGGATATCCAAGGTTATGTCACTCACTGTGATTAGCATGCAGCTGGAACCTATTGGGTCCTAAGGTTTATTCGTACATACTGTGTGTCGATGTGTGAAAATGCTCAGTCGTTTATATGCGATTGTGTTGTCCCATCATTCTCCTCCAGGTGTGACTCCTGTGGATGGTTCTCCTGGCAAGGCCTACACTGACTGCTATCCTGTGCTCCTGGATGGTGCCATGGTGGGTTGGGTAGAGACTGAGCTGGCCCCCTTCCTCGCAGACTCCCTCCGCAGGTTCAAGGTAAGGCAGGGCATCTTCTAACCATCTGCAGTTATAACATGGGTTTGATCATCACTCACTTATGTAATAGATAATTCATCACACATGAATAGTGGCAGCTAGTTGTGTTTTTCTGCCTCTTACTCATTCTTGTTCATGCCACTCTCTTGCAGGTGTTGAAGGAGAAGAAGATCCCTCCCTGGACTGAGATAGTTCTGGTTCCCCAGACCAGCAAGGCCAGCATGTACCCAGGCCTGTACCTCTTCACCACCCCCTGCCGCATGGTGCGGCCTGTCCGCAACCTGGCCCTGGGCCAGCAGGAACTGATCGGCACCTTTGAACAGGTACTACAGTCGCAAGCTGCTTAAAATCTCTCAATTCCTGGGCATCCTTAGTAAACCCCCTAGTTACTAATCGTAGCCTCTGGGACAAGAAGGAATGCTTTCAAACTAGTTTTCAAGCTGAGGGTATTGTCAGTGATTCTTTGTTTTGTCAACTCTAGGACAGTCATTACAGTAATTGTTGGAAGTTGTTTCTTGAGTTTGGTTTGTAGTGTCATGTCAGTACCTAGTTACTTGTAGATGGTTAGTCTGACCGTGCCTTCAGAAAGTATTCATACCACTTGACTTATTACACATTTTGTTGTAATAAAAAAAAAGAATCTCACCCATCTACTCACCCATACCCCACAATGACAAAGTGAAAAAAAATTGTTATAAATGTTTGCAAATATATTAAATGAAATACAGAAATATCACATTTACATAAGTATTCACACCCCTGAGTCAATACATGTTAGAATCACCTAACGTTTATTGAATCAGCTTTCTGGGTAAGTCTCTCTTAGAGCTTTGCACATCTGGATTGTACAATATTTGTTATTTTTTAAATTCTTCAATCTCTATGAAGTTGGTGATCATTTTTAGACAGACATTTTCAAATCTTGCCATAGATTTTCAAACGGATTTAAGTCAAAACTGTAACTAGTCCACTCGGGAACATTAATGTTGTCTTGGTAAGCAACTCCAGTGTATATTTGGCCTTGTGTTTTAGGTTATTGTCCTGCTGAAAGGTGAATTTGTCTCCCAGTGTTTGTTGGAAAGCAGACAACCAGGTTTTCCTATAGGATTTTGCCTGTGCTTAGCTCTAGTCCGTTTCTTTTTATCCTAAAAAAAAACTCCCTAGTCCTTGCCGATGACAAGCATACCCATAACATGATGCAGCCACCACCATGCTTAAAAATATAAGGTGGTACTTAGTGATGTGGTGTTAGATTTTCCCATTCTTCTCTGCAAATCATCTCAAGCTCTATCACAGGGCTGCCCAACCCTCTTCCTGGAGATATACTGTCCTGTAGGTTTTCATTACAACCCTAGTTTAGCATATCTGATTCAGCGAGTTAAGGTTGAGCAGCTAATAAGTAGAATCAGGTGTGTTAAATTAGGTTTGGACTGAAAACCCGGTAGATCTCCAGGAAGAGGTTTGGGCAGCCCTGCTCGATCAGGTTGAATGGGAAGCATTGCTGCACAGCTATGTTCAGGTCTCTCCAGAGATGTTTGATTGGGATAAAGTCCAGCCTCTGGCTGGGCCACTCAAGGATATTGAGACTTGTCCCGAAGCCACTCCTGCATTGTCTTGGCTGTGTGCTTAGGGTCGTTGTTCTGTTGGAAGGTGAACCTTCACCCCAGTCTGAGGTCCTGAGAGCTCTGGAGCAGGTTTTCATCAAGGATCTCTGTACTTTACTCCGTTCATCTTTCCTTCGATCACATGGCTTGGTTTTTGCTCTGACATGCACTGTCAACTGTGGGACCTTATATAGACAGGTGTGTGCCTTTTCCAAATCATGTCCAGTCAATTGAATTTACCACAGGTGGCCTCCAATGAAGTTGTAGAAAGGATGATGAATGGAAACAGGAGGCACCTGAGCTCAATTTTGATTCTCATAGCAAAGGGTCTGAATACTTACAGTACCTGTCAAGTTTGTACACACCTACTCATTCAAGGGTTTTTCTTTATTTTTAGAAAAAAAATTACATTGTAGAATAATAGTGAAGAAATCAAAAAGATTTTATGGTTATGTAGTAACCAAAAAAGTATTAAACAAATCAAAATATATTTTGAGATTCTTCAAAGTAGCCACACTTTGCCTTGATGACAGCTTTGCACACTCTTGGCGTTCTCTCAACCTGCTTCATGAGGTAGTCACCTGGAATTTTTCAATTAACAGGTGTGCCTTGTTAAAAGGTAATTTGTGGAATTTCTTTCCTTAATGTGTTTTGAGCCAATCAATTGTGTTGTGACAAGGTAGGGGTGGTATACAGAAGATAGCCCTATTTGATAAAAGCCCATGTCCATATTATGGCAAGAACAGCACAAATAAGCAAAGAGAAACGACAGTCCATTACTTTAAGACATGAAGATCAGTCAATCCCCAAAAATGTGAAGACCTTTGAAAGTTTCTATAAGTGCAGTCACAAAAACCATCAGGCGCTATGATGAAATTGGCTCTCATGAGGACCGCCACAGGAAAGGAAGACCCAGTTACCTCTGCTGCAGAGGATAAGTTCATTGGTGTTAACTGCACCTCAGATTGCAACCCCAAAAAATGCTTCACAGAATTCAAGTAACAGACACATCTCAAATACAACTGTTCAGAGGAGACTGCGTGAATCAGGCGTTCATGGTCGAATTGCTGCAAAGAAACCACTACTAAAGGACACCAATAAGAAGAGACTTGCTTGGGCTAAGAAACACGTGCAATGGACATTAGACCAGTGGAAATCTGTCCTTTGGTCTGATTAGTACAAATTTGAGATTTTTGGTTCCAACCGCAATGTCTTTTGAGAAACGCAGAGTAGGTGAACGGATGATCTCCACGTGTGTGGTTCCCACCGTGAAGCATGGAGGAGGTGTGATGGTGTGGGGGTGCTTTGCTGGTCACACTGTCTTATTTTATTTAGAATTCAAGGACCATTTCACCAGCATGGCTACCACAGCATTCTGCAGCGACACGCCATCCCATCTGGGTTGCACTTAGTCTCACTATCATTTGTTTTTTAAAGGACAATGACCCAAACCTCACCTCCCGGCTGTGTAATGGCTATTTGACCAAGGAGAGTGATGAAGTGCTGCATCAGATGACCTGGCCTCCACAATCACCCAAATTGAGATGGTTTGGTATGAGTTGGACCGCAGAGTGAAGGAAAAGCAGCCAACAAGTGCTCAGCATATGTGAGAACTCCTTCAAGACTGTTGGAAAAGCATTCCTCATGCAGCTGGTTGAGAGAATGCCGAGATTGTGCAAAGGCTGGCTACTTTGAAGAATCTAAAATGTATTTTTGCGTTACTACATGATTTCATATGTTTCATAGTTTTGATATTTTTCACTTGTATTCTACAATTTAGAAAAGAGTAAAAATAAAAACCCTTGAATAAGTAGGTGTCAACTTTTGACTGGTACTGTATGCAAAAACGGTATTTCTGTGTTCTATGTTTAATACATTTGGTAAAATGTCTAAACCTGTTTTCGCTTTGTCATTATGGGATAGTGTGTGTAGATTCATTTTAAAATAAGGCTAACTTAACATTTTGAAAAAGTCAAGGGGTCTGTACTTTCCAGAAGGAACTGTATATATCTCCCAATAGGTGCCCTTTGCGAGGCATTGCAAAACTTTCCTGGTCTTTGTTGTTGAATCTGTGTTTGAAATTCACTGCTCGACTGAGGGTCCTTACAAATAATTGTGTGTGTGGGGTACAGCGATGAGGTAGTCATTCAAAAAGCCATGCAGTCCATGCAACTTATGTGACTTGTTAAGCAGATTTTTACTCCTGAACTTATTTAGGCTTGCCACAACAAAGGGGTTGAGTACTTATTGACTCAAGACATTTCAGCTTTTCATTTTTAATTAATTTGTAAACATTTCTGTAGGCTAGTGACACCTAAATGTAATCCATTTTAAATGTAGGTTGTAACACAACAAAATGTGCTAAAAGTAAAGGTTGTGAATACTTTCTGAAGGACTGTATATGTTTTAGTCCTAATTCCTTAGAGGCTTGTGGTATGGTGTGGCCGCTCCTTCCGATTAACTTAATTATTTTAAACAATAAGGCCCAAGGTGGTGTGGTATGGCCAATATACCACGACTAAGGGCTGTCCTTATGCAGGACGCAACGCGGAGAGCCTGGATACAGCCCTTAACCATGGGATATTGGCAATATACCACAAACCCCTAGGTGCCTTATTGCTATTATAAGCTGGTTACAAATGTAATTAGAGCATTAAAGAAACGTTTTGGCATACCTGTGGTATACGGTCTGATGTACCTCAGCGTTCAGCCAATCAGCATTCAGGGCTTGAACTACCCAGTTTATAATCCCATTTATGCACCCAAATCTACAGTATGCTGTGACGTTTGCTTCTTGTGTGGACAGTTAGAGACAGTACCTTATTCTGTTTGAGTACAAGGAAACATTTGTGAATAAAGCTTCTCTCTCCTGTTTGACAGCTCTACATCAACGTGGGCATCAGTGAGGATGAGATCGAGCCGGGTGTGACCACCCACCAGGAGCTCTTCCTCCACAGCATGCTGAGCGTGGTGGCTAACTTCATCCCTTACTCGGACCACAACCAGAGTCCCAGGAACATGTACCAGTGCCAGATGGGTAAGGCTGCACCAAGTTTTCAGAAGCAGGCATCTCTGGTGTTTTCTGAGTTCAGTTACCCTTAGATACCTTTTTTTTCTTTTTGTGAGTGTTTTTAGCTAATTCCTATACAGAGAACACTACATGTGAAAAAATGTGCTTTATTCTTCTAGAATGCCTGACTTTTTAAAAATGATCCTGTTGGTGTAACTCATCTTCTCCTCCACAGGTAAACAGACAATGGGCTTCCCCCTCCACTCATTCCAGGACCGCTCGGACAACAAGCTGTACCGCCTTCAAACCCCTCAGAGCCCTCTGGTCAGGCCTGTCATGTACGACCACTACAACATGGACAACTACCCCATCGGCACCAACGCCATTGTAGCTGTGATCTCCTACACTGGCTACGACATGGAGGACGCCATGGTGAGACAGCTAGCTATACATAAATTCACTTTTTATTTACCCATTGGCTGATTTCACTGTACCAGGTGTGTGTAGAATACATGTATAAGGTGGGTGTGTGTGTGCATGCGTAAGTGTTCTATTTTAATTCTGTTTGCGCCTAGATCCTGAACAAGTCGTCATGGGAAAGGGGCTTTGGTCATGGCTGTGTTTACAAGACTGAGCTGGTGGACCTGGCAGAGAAGATGAAGGGCGAGGACAACCTGGTGTTTGGGGTCAAACCCGGTGACCCCAAGGTAATGGACAAACTGGACACTGATGGGCTGCCCTACATCGGCGCAGTGCTACAACATGGAGACCCCTTCTACAGCTACATCAACCTCAACACCGGGCAGAGCTTTGTCAACTTTTACAAGTGAGTTATCCAGTTTGGCCTAATGTTCTTTCCATTGTCATACCATAGTGTTGACTATTTCTCTACTCTATGATGATGAGTTGGCCAGATGCAGCGGCTAATGCAATTTTATAACCTGCTGTCTTTCCCTCGCTTTCGTAGGAGTCAAGAAAGCTGTGTAGTAGACAACATCAAGGTGTGCAGCAACGATGTTGGCTCGGGCCGCTTCAAGCGCGTCTGCATCACCGTGCGAGTGCCCCGTAACCCCACCATCGGGGACAAGTTCGCCAGCCGCCACGGGCAGAAGGGCATCCTGAGCCGCCTGTGGCCTGCCGAGGACATGCCCTTCACAGAGAGCGGCATGACCCCCGACATTCTGTTCAACCCTCACGGCTTCCCTTCCCGCATGACCATCGGCATGCTCATCGAGAGCATGGCCGGCAAGTCGGGCGCCCTCCACGGCCTGTGCCACGACGCCACTCCCTTCACTTTCTCCGAGGAGAACTCGGCACTGGAGCATTTTGGGGACATGTTGCGCGCTGCCGGCTACAACCACTACGGCACCGAGCGCCTCTACAGCGGCCTCAGCGGCCTGGAGCTAGAGGCGGACATCTTCATCGGCGTGGTCTACTACCAGAGGCTGCGTCACATGGTCTCCGACAAGTTCCAGGTGAGGACCACTGGCGCGCGGGACAAGGTGACCAACCAGCCGGTGGGTGGAAGGAACATCCAGGGGGGCATCCGCTTCGGGGAGATGGAGCGCGACGCCCTGCTGGCCCACGGGACCTCCTTCCTGCTCCACGACCGCCTCTTCAACTGCTCTGACCGCTCTGTGGCACAGGTGTGTGTGGACTGTGGTAGCCTACTGTCCCCTCTACTGGAGAAACCACCACCCTACTGGTCGGCCACACGCCACCGCAAGACTGTCTGCCTCCTCTGCGGCAAGAGTGACTCCATCGATACGGTGTCTGTGCCATACGTCTTCCGCTACTTTGTTGCCGAGCTGGCGGCGATGAACATCAAAATCAAATTGGACGTGAAGTGAATTCAATGTGAAGTTTGTTCAGTCTACCCACCAGCCACAGACAGTGCTATATTGTGCACAGGAAGTTTGTCTTCTCCCGTGTGTGACTGGGAGTGGTCAGATATTAAAGCCTTTAATATAAAACATAAGGCCTATCTCCAAATGTAATCTGTCACATGTAAAAGCAAAAAATATGATTGCAAAGAACTTACTGGAGTTTACACAATTACCTGAACTACAAAGCCATACTGATCATCAGAATGGCCAAGTGCTTGAGAGGTTTCCCCTCTTGTTGTCCAGAATGGTCTCTACCTAT
Organism: Salmo trutta; assembly: GCF_901001165.1. Taxonomy (NCBI): domain Eukaryota; kingdom Metazoa; phylum Chordata; class Actinopteri; order Salmoniformes; family Salmonidae; genus Salmo; species Salmo trutta. Next base: position 27,474,019 of record NC_042961.1, on the reverse strand, counting down.
CATAAGTTATGGCTAAATTGAGACTTGGGTCAAGGATAGATAGAATTTTCCAAAAATGTTCAGAAGTTACAAAGATATTGTACAGTAACTGTCTAACATATACTGATTTACAAAACAATATTGTGTATTTAGAGTGAAATCCTCTTAAGAAAATACATTGTGATGGTGTACATTGAGCATGAGACAAAGTCGATTGTGACTACTTGTTAATAAAATGAGTTTTGTCAGTGACTAACTACACTTTACTCTTCAGAATGACAATCAATACACATTCAAGTTGTTCCTGTCATAACCAGCACTTTGAAGGAGACAATGTTGTGCACAAGGCTTTAGCTTCTTATGTCCTGTTTTTTTATACCTACCAGAAGATGCTGGTGGGAGGAGCTGTAGGAGGACAGGCTCATTGTAATGGCTGGAATGGAATCAATGGAACGAAGCGTTGCTTCCATGGGTTTGATTCTGTTCCAGCCATTTACAATGAGCCGCTCCTCCCACCAGCCCACTGCTACCTACCTCCCCCAACAGATAAAATAAAAAATATATTATACATTTGACTACATTAAGAGTAGACAATGAACAATGCAATAGGCCACGTCATTCGGTATGTAAACAATTATTACACCCTTTCTCCCACATTGAAGATGAAAGACCATGGTGCTTGCCTTACGGAGCCGTGAGGGGAACGGCACCTCCATACCTTCAGGCTCTGATCAGTCCCTACACCCAAACGAGGGCACTGCGCTCATCCACCGCTGGCCTGCTGGCCCCCCTACCTCTGAGGAAGCACAGTTCCCGCTCAGCCCAGTCAAAACTGTTCGCTGCTCTGGCACCCCTATGGTGGAACAAGCTCCCTCACAACGCCAGGACATCGGAGTCAATCACCACCTTCCGGAGACACCTGAAACCCCACCTCTTTAAGGAATACCTAGGATAGGATAAAGTAATCCTTCTAATCCCCCCCCTAAAATATTTAGATGCACTATTGTAAAGTGGTTGTTCCACTGGATAAGAGTGTCTGCTAAATGACTTAAATGTAAATGAAAGAAAAGCAGTTGATTTGATTTTCACAATTCCCTTTACAAGAAACCCATGTCATTAATGCAGGCCTTTGGAAACAATCTTCATTTACAGTACATTCGGAAAGTATTCAGACCCCTTGACTATTTCCACATTTTGTTACGTTAAAGCCTTATTGCAACATTGATTAAAATGTGTTTTTCCCCCAATCTACACACAATACCACATAACAAAGCAAAAACAGTTTTTTTGAATTTTTGCAAATGTATTAAAAATAAATGTAATCACATTGACATAAGTATTCAGACCCTTTACTCAGTACTTTGTTGAAGCACCTTTGGCAGCGATTACAGCCTTGAGTCTTGGGTATAACGGTACAAGCTTGGCACACCGATATTTGGGGAGTTTCTTCCATTCTTCTCTGCAGATCCTCGCAAGCTCTGTCAGGTTGGATGGGGAGCGTCGCTGCACCTGGAGCAGGTTTTCAAGAATCTCTCTGTACTTTGCTCCATTCATCATTCCCTCGATCCTGACAAGTCTCCCTGCCCCTGAAAAACATCCCCACAGCAGGAAGCTACCACCACCATGCTTCACCGTAGGGATGGTATTGGCCAGGTGATGAGCGGTGCCTGGTTTCCTCCAGACGTGACGCTTGGCATTCAGGCCAAAGAGTTCAAACTTGGTTTCATCAGACTTGGGCTGTGGCGGTCACAAAATTGTCAGCCAGTGATTATCAAGCAAATAACTCAAGGTAATTGACCGTTAACATACACATTTAGCATCTCCTGGCTTCCACACAGCCTACAAGCCACTGAAGCAGACCTTTGGAACATCTACAGTATAAGAAATCCATGTAATATAGCCTACACCTTTACAATAAATCCATGATTTATTTTGGACAGGTCTAAAGAAGCATTATATGAAGAAAATGTAGTCTGTTTCAGAAGAACAGAATAGCATACTCGTGAGTTGTCCTAAGGTGGCTATGCCAAACGGCTGTGGGCTACACTAATTTGTTCAGAATTCCATGGCGTTATTTATATTACTTTTATAGTATGAAGAATACAATTGAGCAAAGCTGAATAAAATAAATTCTACAAACTATTTGAGTGCGCACATGCGGCTATTCTGTGTTGAGCGGTTAAAGAAATAGGTCATCCTATATCTAGATTAATTTAGAGTTACTAATGTAACTTTAGTTCTACAAACGTTGGGCTATATGTTTAGATTTTTTGTAATACATTTTAAGGATGCAAAAATTCGCTTGCAAGGCTCTGCTTAGTTTTTTTGTGTTTTTTTTGCCCTTTTTTCTCCCCAATTTCATGGTATCCAATTGGTAGTAGTTACAGTCTTGTCTCATCGCTGCAACTCCCATACGGACTCGGGAGAGGTGAAGGTCGAGAGCCATTCATCCTCCGAAACACAACCCAACCTAGCCGCACTGCTTCTTGACACAACGCACATCCAACCCGGAAGCCAGCCGCACCAATGTGTCGGAGGAAACACCGTACACCTGGCGACCTGGTCAGCGTGCGCTGAGCCCGGCCCGCCACAGGAGTCGCTAGTGCACAATGAGACAAGGATATCCCTGCCGGCCAAACCCTCCCTAACCTGGAAGACGCTGGGCCAATCGTGCGTCGCCCCATGGACCTCCCGGTCGCGGCCGGCTGTGACAGAGCTTGGGCTCAAACCCAGAATCTCTGGTGGCACAGCTAGCAGTGCCTTAGACCACTGCGCCACCCGGGAGGCCCCCTGCTTTGTTTTTTGTGCAGGCTGAACACACGTTATTAGTCTCACATTCACAATTTGACAAGCACTTGATAATGCCTCAAATTTCATGACAGCATCCCGTTTGTGGCTGTAATGCACCCTAAAAAAAATCCATGCTTTTGTTGTGCCCTGCTCCCTGAGTGCTGTATGCTCTCCATCATGATCGGGTCTTTCTCACAGGCTACAAGTGAAGACAGACATATCGGGACACAACTGCGCGTGTCCTTATCCAACTCCGAGGTGCATATTGAAGATATTGGAAGAACTGTCCACATTTACTTTTCATCAGCCAACAAGATGAGTAGGCATAACAAATATCAAAAGCACTAGCCTATGTCAATCTACTATCCCCCATAGTACAAAAGTCAACCTATTCTGTGCGAGAAATAAATATTCCAAACATAGTCTGGGACACTTCACATAAGTACAGCAATGCGCACATGGCAGTAGGCTATAAGCGGGAATATTCCATTAGCGGGAAAACACCATTATCAAAAGTGACAGCAAATGCAATTATGCATGTAAAGCTTTTATTATGAAGGTGCATTTTTATGGTAAATTATTTTCCCCAAACTTGAAACACGCGCTGCTTATGTATGCCAGTTAGGCTCTAAACCCCTTGCAAAGCAGATTAATGTGCTCAATTTTAATAAGTTATTTGGTCACATTAGTTGGGATACAAACCCTATAAAAACATATAGGCCTATGGGCTCGGCTACATGAGGTGTGTGACTATGATTCGAAAAAGTATTTTTAAAAAGTATGTTTCTGATGCTGGGCATCATTCACAAGTGATAATATATAATGTATTTATTTTTATTTTTATTTAACCAGGCTAGTCAATTAAAACCAAATTATTATTTACAATGATGGCCTAGGAACTTGTTCAGGGGCAGAATGACAGATTTTTACCTTGTCAGTTCGGAGATTCAATCTAGCAACGTTTCGGTTACTGGCCCAATGCTCTAACCACTAGGCTACCTGCCGCCTCTTCTCAAGTGATAGGCTAATATTGTCACCCATCAGACTATTCTTGATTTAATCTTGTCTTTACATATACTAAATAATATATGTGTGAAATTTGTTTTGATTTAGAATGGACTATTATCATGCACCTGTCTCGAAACAGGGGCAGGATAAACAAATACAAGTAATCTATACACTTAAATAGCAGATGGAGAACGCTTTTCCAGCGATTTTTCATGCCAGCCAGGTTGGCTATACTCCTGTTGTAAAGATAAGCAATGTGCTTAAAATTAGGAAAGTTGAGAAATAAATATAGTAGGCCTAACCTATAGAAAGCTGATGGGATCCTCCTATGTAGTAGAGGCCATCACTGTTTTCTCACACAATTGCATAGCCTATAGAAACGTTGCGCAACATGACCTCATGGGCTCTCATGAAGTGCTTGAAACTATTTGCATTGATGTCAGAGTGATTAGAGGGACAATGGAGTGCTGAGTGCCAGGCAGTTAGCAAGTTTGGTAGGCTACTAATGAGCTGTATCAGAGCTTGGAGAAGCCTAATTACCCTGAGAAATTTGACTACTTTCATGACTCGTGACCGCCGGTGTTGCGGTAATAAGGTCACCACAACAAGCTTACCTTGGCGTGACGTTTTGATAACCGTGTAATTCTCTCATGGACAACGTGGTTTTATCAATATATTCCCCTAGATCTACTCTCCAAAATGCTAATTAGGAACAGAGAAGACTACAAAGCTCCTGCGCGTCATCTTTCGTTGACACGGTCAGCTACAGTACCGTTCAGCTGCACGAGCAGAAACGTGCTCAAGCCATGCCGAATCCATGCCCTGTATTGAAATGAATTGAATAAAGTGTTGAATTTCTTCCGTACCCGTTCTGGTCTTCGCTAGCCACTGACTACACTTTAGCTAGCTAGTTAGACCAGTAAATCAAAAAATAATTTTGTATTACTTAGCCTAGATAATTGTTTGTACTGTATGTCGACTTTGGTGTCTATTTCAGATCTTATGGCATTTTTCAAGGATGAGCATAAGAACATTAAAAGGGGGAAAAGACCACTATAAGTCTGGCCATGTGGAGAAGTGCAGCTATGGTGAGGGGCAATTTACCGGTTTGGCCAGGGCCAGAATTTACCGGTTTGGCCAGGGCCAGAATGAGAGTTAAAGTTCATAATGTGTCGGTGAGTGTAGCTATTAAGTTAAGTTTCAGCATCTTAGCAATACAATGTGTTCTATACAGCTGTCCACATTCTACAAGGAAAGAGCCACTTAATCAATTATATAATCATTAAGCAGATTACCCCGGATACCAGACTTCGATTAAGCAATAAGGCCCAAGGTGGTGTGGTATGGCCAATATACCACTGCTAAGTGGGATATTGGCAATATACCACAAACCCCCAAGGTGCCTTATTGCTATTATATATAAACGGGTTGCCATTGTAATTAGAGCAGTCAAAATAAATGTTTCATCATACCCGTGGTATACGGTCTGATATACCATGGCTGTCAGCCAATCAGCACTCGGGGCTCGAACTACCTAGTTTATAATGAGTGATAACTCAGTTCTAGAATGTTGTCATTGATGTGAATTCATCTAAAAACCTGTTGACATTCAGAATTGACTTTGTTTAGATATCCAGCCTTTGTTTAGATATCCAGTTTATTAAATATTCTGCATCTGTAATGGCATCAATCAAATCAAACTTCATTTATATATATATATATATATATATATATATATATATCACATGTCTTACAACAAATGCATTTCAAGGTGTTTAAAGTCATGCATTGAAAGGCATGTGGCACTTAACATCCTTCCTCTGGCCAGGTCTCTATAGGTGACCAGGGGATTCTCTCTACCACATGTGAAGGCCTCCGTGGAGCTCATAAGTGCAGCCATGCAGCCTATTTTGGCGGTTCACAATATCAGCAGTACGGATATAGAATGCGAGTGGAGGGAGCCAGCCGTGCCCAACCAGTTGCAGTCTGTGGAGGACCCATACCCGGGCACCTGGGGCATGCAGGCATTTCTGGCTGGCATGGCGATGTCGGTGGAACAGCAGGAGGCGATACGGCAGGCAACAGTTGGACAGCTCACCAACACCAACTGGCACACCATGAGGAGAGTGAGGTTGACGTCCAGCAATTTTGGAGCAGTGGTTAGGGCCAAGTTCGTTACTCTGTCGCTGCTAAAAAGGGTCCTCAGATCTGTAAAGTGGGGCACAGATAAGGAAGAGGAGGGTATCAAGGCATTCAAAATGGCTACAGGGATGGATGTGCAGGAGTCAGGGCTTTTGGTTCACAGGGTCTGGGATCCTGGGTGCCTCACCGGATCGTCTGCTGAGCACCACAGTAGTGGTAGAGGTCAAGTGTCCCTATGGTGCAAGGGACCTTACCATTGAAGAGGCAGTGAAGTTAAAAGATTTCTATATCAAGGAGGGAGGGTCTTACAGTCTCCGTGAAGACCATTCTTACTGGAACCAGGTCCAAGGTCAGCGCCACATCACTGGAAGGGACACCTGATTCTTAGTTGTGTAGACCACCAAAGCCTCCATCACCAACCCTATCCAGCGTGACGACCTCTGGCAGACTCATGGCAGACTCATATTGCTCCTCCAAAAATATTCCACACAGTTCATACACACACACTAGGCTCCCAGAATAGGTTATATTACATAGAAGCTTTGCTCAAAGCAGCCAACTAAAGTAATGTAATTAACTTCATCATGGGCACAGTGGGAATTTATATATGTGATGTTCAAATTATCTCTTAACCCGTGTGTCTTTGTCATCCCTGACATTGTTGAAAAACAAGTTAACAATGAATAAAGATCATACACAAACAACGGGCTCCTAGAATAGGTTATATTACATTCAAGTTTTGCTCCAAGCAGCCAACTACAGTAATGTAGTTAACCTAAGTTCAATTACAAAGGCTGGTCGGAGTGCATCTCCTCAGTTTCATTCAGTAGTACAACACAATTCACATTGCATTTGATCAGTGGGAATTTATATCTTTGATGTTTAAATTATTTCTTATCCCCAGAGTGAGAGAGTACGTCACTTCCAGCAGATATCCTTGCTGAGGGTGGCGTTGATCATGCACTGCTTCTCGTGGGGTGAGCCTGATGTTCCGCATGTCACGCCTCATGTCTAAAACATGGGGGGAAGGGGGCATAAAGTCAAAATTCTACAAATTCCATGTTTTACTACATATTGTTTCATATTTGAGTTACTGACCTGTCCATCCACAGGCTCAATGTGCTGTAGTCTCCACAGCTGGACGCTCGCGCTCGAATCACACTGGTGTAGCACATGGTGATGTATGAAACTTACTCCTCAGCCTTAAGTGTCCTGCTTGCCGTCACCTCATTAGCAATGTTCCCTCCAATTTTTTGGAGCACTGAGCAAATTTTAAGTCTTGTGATCAGAAACTTGAATGTTGTGAGAATTATGTGCCACTTCCGGCGCTCGTTTACAGTGAACACTGATGCTGTACCCTTACAGTTTTAGACAGTAGCCAATAGGCTATTGTGGCTATTTGAGCATAATATAGGCCTACCAACAAAAAAAACAAGGCGCAAATCCCATAACATTTTCACATAATATTAGCTTTTGATTTCTATGATGTAGCCTATATGTGGTGTTCAAAGCAGGCCTACAATGCATGAGACTTTTAAAACTGGTTTTACATTCTGAAGGACTTGACATTAATGATTTTTTTACTTGGTCTGTAACACCACGGGCCAAATAGGTGACTGTAAATTGCATTGTGTTTTATGATGCAAGAAACCACTACAAAAACCAAAAGTATATATTCTTTTCCTTTATTTAACTAGGCAAGTCAGTTAAGAACGAATTCTTATTTACAACGGCGCTGGGCCAATTGTGCGCCGCCCTATGGGACTCCCAATCACGGCCTGATGAGATACAGCCTGGATTAGAACCAGGGACTGTAGTGACGCCTCTTTCACTGAGATGCAGGGCCTTAGACCGCTGCGCATGGCAGTCCTGGAGGAGGTGTGCGGGAACGCATGCACAGTTTAGAGGGACCATTGCTCACAAGCTAGCTTTTGATGTTTCGCGATTGCCTAAGATGCAAGTGTGTTGGTGAAGCAGAGGTCCCGAGTTTATGCCAGGTATGGGCCGAATCGGGAGGAAGTGGTACCTGCTAAGCAAGCAGTGTGACGTCCTTTACACTGGCACAGGATGTCGACACCCAATCTTAAGTCATGAGAACCATACAAACATTGCACAGATATATCTCCAAATTCATTGATGCATCACATTTGTGTAACTGACCTGTCAGTCCACAGGCTCGATCTGCTGTAGTCTCTACAATGCGATGCTTATGCTCGGATCACACTGCCACAGAATATCCATGCATCAGATGGTCTGAGGGATGTACTCTTGTTGGACTGGAAAACAAAGA